>NW_027194190.1:0-190635 GCF_032444005.1 Ranitomeya imitator
AGGCATAAGGCAAGGGCACAAGTGCTGGCTAGGCATAAGGCATGGGCACAAGTGATGGCTAAGGCTTAAGGCATGGGCACAAGTGCTGGCTATGCTTAAGGCAACGGCACAAGTGCTGGCTATGCTTAAGGCAACGGCACAAGTGCTGGCTAGGCTTAAGGCATGGGCACAAGTGCTGGCTAAGGTTTAAGGCATGGGCACAAGTGCTGGCTAAGGCTGAAGGCATGGGCACAAGTGCTGGCTAAGGCTTAAGGCATGGGCATAAATGCTGGCTAAGGCTTAAGGCATGGGCACAAGTGCTGGCTAGGCTTAAGCATGGGCACAAGTGCTGGCTAGGCTTAAGGCATACGGCTAACTCTTTGCATAAAGGGTTAGGCACCCATAGGGGTGAAGAGCTAGCTTTCACCCCTCTACTCTGTACTTGGACATTTAGGACTAGATCTTTGTTGTACAGTGCGGAGCCTCTCCATAACCCCATGCTCCAAGCGACCAGGCACTTCTTGTCTGTCCTCCGTAAATGGTTAATGCCTTCTTCCCCAATTACAGTCATGCATGCGCATTCAGACGGGACAAGAGCGAAGAGCGTAAAGCCTGCCCTGTGTGCATAACCATCATGTAACTAAAGACAGAAAAACAAACATGCAAGGGGCTCAAAAGTGCTGGCTAAGGCTTAAGGCATGGGCAAAAGTGCTGGCTAAGGCTTAAGGCATGGGCACAAGTGCTGGCTAAGGCTTAAGGCATGGGCACAAGTGCTGGCTAAGGCTTAAGGCATGGGCACAAGTGCTGGCTAAGGCTTAAGGCATGGGCACAAGTGCTGGCTAAGGCTTAAGGCATGGGCACAAGTGCTGGCTAGGCTTAAGGCATGGGCACAAGTGCTGGCTAGGCTTAAGGCAATGGCACAAGTGCTGGCTATGCTTAAGGCAACGGCACAAGTGCTGGCTAGGCTTAAGGCATGGGCACAAGTGCTGGCAAAGGCTTAAGACATGGGCACAAGTGCTGGCTAAGGCTTAAGGCATGGGCACAAGTGCTGGCTAAGGCTTAAGGCATGGGCACAAGTACTGTCTAGGCTTAAGGCATGGGCATAAGTGCTGGCTATGCTTAAGGCAACGGCACAAGTGCTGGCTATGCTTAAGGCAACGGCACAAGTGCTGGCTAGGCTTAAGGCATGGGCACAAGTGCTGGCTAAGGCTTAAGGCATGGACACAAGTGCTGGCTAGGCTTAAGGCCTGGGCACAAGTGCTGGCTAGGCTTAAGGCATGGGCACAAGTGCTGGCTAGGCATAAGGCAAGGGCACAAGTGCTGGCTAAGGCATAAGGCATGGGCACAAGTGCTGGCTATGCTTAAGGCAAAGGCACAAGTGCTGGCTATGCTTAAGGCAACGGCACAAGTGCTGGCTAGGCTTAAGGCATGGGCACAAGTGCTGGCTAAGGCTTAAGGCATGGGCACAAGTGCTGGCTAAGGCTTAAGGCATGGGCACAAGTGCTGGCTAAGGCTTAAGGCATGGGCACAAGTGCTGGCTAAGGCTTAAGGTATGGGCACAAGTGCTGGCTAAGGTTTAAGGCATGGGCACAAGTGCTGGCTAAGGTTTAAGGCATGGGCACAAGTGCTGGCTAAGGCTGAAGGCATGGGCACAAGTGCTGGCTAAGGCTTAAGGCATGGGCATAAGTGCTGGCTAAGGCTTAAGGCATGGGCACAAGTGCTGGCTAGGCTTAAGGCATGGGCACAAGTGCTGGCTAGGCTTAAGGCATACGGCTAACTCTTTGCACTCTTTGCATAAAGGGTTAGGCACCCATAGGGGTGAAGAGCTAGCTTTCAACCCTCTACTCTGTACTTGGACATTTAGGACTAGATCCTTTGTTGTACAGTGCGGAGCCTCTCCATAACCCCATGCTCCAAGCGACCAGGCACTTCTTGTCTGTCCTCCGTAAATGGGTAATGCCTTCTTCCCCAATTACAGTCGTGCATGCGCATTCAGACGGGACAAGAGCGAAGAGCGTAAAGCCTGCCCTGTGTGCATAACCATCATGTAACTAAAGACAGAAAAACAAACATGCAAGGGGCTCAAAAATGCTGGCTAAGGCTTAAGGCATGGGCAAAAGTGCTGGCTAAGGCTTAAGGCATGGGCACAAGTGCTGGCTAAGGCTTAAGGCATGGGCACAAGTGCTGGCTAAGGCTTAAGGCATGGGCACAAGTGCTGGCTAAGGCTTAAGGCATGGGCACAAGTGCTGGCTAAGGCTTAAGGCATGGGCACAAGTGCTGGCTAGGCTTAAGGCATACGGCTAACTCTTTGCACTCTTTGCATAAAGGGTTAGGCACCCATAGGGGTGAAGAGCTAGCTTTCACCCCTCTACTCTGGTGAAGAGCTAGCTTTCACCCCTCTACTCTGTACTTGGACATTTAGGACTAGATCCTTTGTTGTACAGTGCGGAGCCTCTCCATAACCCCATGCTCCAAGCGACCAGGCACTTCTTGTCTGTCCTCCGTAAATGGGTAATGCCTTCTTCCCCAATTACAGTCGTGCATGCGCATTCAGACGGGACAAGAGCGAAGAGCGTAAAGCCTGCCCTGTGTGCATAACCATCATGTAACTAAAGACAGAAAAACAAACATGCAAGGGGCTCAAAAGTGCTGGCTAAGGCTTAAGGCATGGGCAAAAGTGCTGGCTAAGGCTTAAGGCATGGGCACAAGTGCTGGCTAAGGCTTAAGGCATGGGCACAAGTGCTGGCTAAGGCTTAAGGCATGGGCACAAGTGCTGGCTAAGGCTTAAGGCATGGGCACAAGTGCTGGCTAAGGCTTAAGGCATGGGCACAAGTGCTGGCTAAGGCTTAAGGCATGGGCACAAGTGCTGGCTAGGCTTAAGGAATGGGCACAAGTGCTGGCTAGGCATAAGGCATGGGCACAAGTGCTGGCTAGGCATAAGGCATGGGCACAAGTGCTGGCTAAGGCTTAAGGCATGGGCACAAGTGCTGGCTAAGGCTTAAGGCATGGGCACAAGTGCTGGCTAAGGCTTAAGGCATGGGCACAAGTGCTGGCTATGCTTAAGGCAACGGCACAAGTGCTGGCTAGGCTTAAGGCATGGGCACAAGTGCTGGCTAAGGCTTAAGGCATGGGCACAAGTGCTGGCTAAGGCTTAAGGCATGGGCACAAGTGCTGGCTAAGGCTTAAGGCATGGGCACAAGTGCTGGCTAAGGCTTAAGGCATGGGCACAAGTGCTGGCTAAGGCTTAAGGCATGGGCACAAGTGCTGGCTAAGGCTTAAGGCATGGGCACAAGTGCTGGCTAAGGCTTAAGGCATGGGCACAAGTGCTGGCTAAGGCTTAAGGCCTGGGCACAAGTGCTGGCTAGGCTTAAGGCCTGGGCACAAGTGCTGGCTAGGCTTAAGGCATGGGCACAAGTGCTGGCTAGGCATAAGGCAAGGGCACAAGTGCTGGCTAAGGCTTAAGGCATGGGCACAAGTGCTGGCTAGGCATAAGGCATGGGCACAAGTGCTGGCTAGGCATAAGGCATGGGCACAAGTGCTGGCTAGACATAAGGCATGGGCACAAGTGATGGCTAGGCATAAGGCATGGGCACAAGTGCTGGCTAGGCATAAGACATGGGCACAAGTGCTGGCTAAGGTTTAAGGCATGGGCACAAGTGCTGGCTAAGGCTTAAGGCATGGGCACAAGTGCTGGCTAAGGCTTAAGGCATGGGCACAAGTGCTGGCTAAGGCTTAAGGCATGGGCACAAGTGCTGGCTATGCTTAAGGCAACGGCACAAGTGCTGGCTAGGCTTAAGGCATGGGCACAAGTGCTGGCTAAGGCTTAAGGCATGGGCACAAGTGCTGGCTAAGGCTTAAGGCATGGGCACAAGTGCTGGCTAAGGCTTAAGGCATGGGCACAAGTGCTGGCTAAGGCTTAAGGCATGGGCACAAGTGCTGGCTAAGGCTTAAGGCATGGGCACAAGTGCTGGCTAAGGCTTAAGGCATGGGCACAAGTGCTGGCTAAGGCTTAAGGCATGGGCACAAGTGCTGGCTAAGGCTTAAGGCCTGGGCACAAGTGCTGGCTAGGCTTAAGGCCTGGGCACAAGTGCTGGCTAGGCTTAAGGCATGGGCACAAGTGCTGGCTAGGCATAAGGCAAGGGCACAAGTGCTGGCTAAGGCTTAAGGCATGGGCACAAGTGCTGGCTATGCTTAAGGCAATGGCACAATTGCTGGCTATGCTTAAGGCAACGGCACAAGTGCTGGCTAAGGCTTAAGGCATGGGCACAAGTGCTGGCTAAGGCTTAAGGCATGGGCACAAGTGCTGGCTAGGCATAAGGCATGGGCACAAGTGCTGGCTAGGCATAAGGCATAGGCACAAGTGCTGGCTAGCCATAAGGCATGGGCACAAGTGCTGGCTAAGGCTTAAGGCATGGGCACAAGTGCTGGCTAAGGCTTAAGGCATGGGCACAAGTGCTGGCTAAGGCTTAAGGCATGGGCACAAGTGCTGGCTAAGGCTTAAGGCATGGGCACAAGTGCTGGCTAAGGCTTAAGGCATGGGCACAAGTACTGGCTAGGCTTAAGGCATGGGCACTAGTGCTGGCTATGCTTAAGGCAACGGCACAAGTGCTTGCTATGCTTAAGGCAACGGCACAAGTGCTGGCTAGGCTTAAGGCATGGGCACAAGTGCTGGCTAGGCTTAAGGCATGAGCACAAGTGCTGGCTAGGCATAAGGCATGGGCACAAGTGCTGGCTAGGCATAAGGCATGGGCACAAGTGCTGGCTAAGGCTTAAGGCATGGGCACCAGTGCTGGCTAAGGCTTAAGGCATGGGCACAAGTGCTGGCTAAGGCTTAAGGCATGGGCACAAGTGCTGGCTAAGGCTTAAGTCATGGGCACAAGTACTGGCTAGACTTAAGGCATGGGCAGAAGTGCTGCCTAAGGATTAAGGCAACGGCACAAGTGCTGGTTAGGCTTAAGGCAACGGCACAAGTGATGGCTAGGCTTAAGGCATGGGCACAAGAGATGGCTAGGCTTAAGGCATGGGTACAAGTGCTGGCTAGGCATAAGGCATGGGCACAAGTGCTGGCTAGGCTTAAGGCATGGGCACAAGTGCTGGCTAAGGCTTAAGGCATGGGCACAAGTGCTGGCTAAGGCTTAAGGCATGGGCACAAGTGCTGGCTAAGGCTTAAGGCCTTGGCACAAGTGCTGGCTAGCCTTAAGGCCTGGGCACAAGTGCTGGCTAGGCTTAAGGCATGGGCACAAGTGCTGGCTAGGCATAAGGCAAGGGCACAAGTGCTGGCTAAGGCTTAAGGCATGGGCACAAGTGCTGGCTATGGTTAAGGCAACGGCACAAGTGCTGGCTATGCTTAAGGCAACGGCACAAGTGCTGGCTAGGCTTAAGGCATGGGCACAAGTGCTGGCTAAGGCTTAAGGCATGGGCACAAGTGCTGGCTAAGGCTTAAGGCATGGGCACAAGTGCTGGCTAAGGCTTAATGCATGGGCACAAGTGCTGGCTAAGGCTTAAGGTATGGGCACAAGTGCTGGTTAAGGTTTAAGGCATGGGCACAAGTGCTGGCTAAGGTTTAAGGCATGGGCACAAGTGCTGGCTAAGGCTTAAGGCATGGGCACAAGTGCTGGCTAAGGCTTAAGGCATGGGCACAAGTACTGGCTAGGCTTAAGGCATGGGCAGAAGTGCTGCCTAAGGCTTAAGGCAACGGCACAAGTGCTGGTTAGGCTTAAGGCAACGGCACAAGTGATGGCTAGGCTTAAGGCATGGGCACAAGAGATGGCTAGGCTTAAGGCATGGGTACAAGTGCTGGCTAGGCATAAGGCATGGGCACAAGTGCTGGCTAAGGCTTAAGGCATGGGCACAAGTGCTGGCTAAGGCTTAAGGCATGGGCACAAGTGCTGGCTAAGGCTTAAGGCTTGGGCACAAGTGCTGGCTAGGCTTAAGGCCTGGGCACAAGTGCTGGCTAGGCTTAAGGCATGGGCACAAGTGCTGGCTAGGCATAAGGCAAGGGCACAAGTGCTGGCTAGGCATAAGGCATGGGCACAAGTGATGGCTAAGGCTTAAGGCATGGGCACAAGTGCTGGCTATGCTTAAGGCAACGGCACAAGTGCTGGCTAGGCTTAAGGCATGGGCACAAGTGCTGGCTAAGGTTTAAGGCATGGGCACAAGTGCTGGCTAAGGCTGAAGGCATGGGCACAAGTGCTGGCTAAGGCTTAAGGCATGGGCATAAATGCTGGCTAAGGCTTAAGGCATGGGCACAAGTGCTGGCTAGGCTTAAGGCATGGGCACAAGTGCTGGCTAGGCTTAAGGCATACGGCTAACTCTTTGCATAAAGGGTTAGGCACCCATAGGGGTGAAGAGCTAGCTTTCACCCCTCTACTCTGTACTTGGACATTTAGGACTAGATCTTTGTTGTACAGTGCGGAGCCTCTCCATAACCCCATGCTCCAAGCGACCAGGCACTTCTTGTCTGTCCTCCGTAAATGGTTAATGCCTTCTTCCCCAATTACAGTCATGCATGCGCATTCAGACGGGACAAGAGCGAAGAGCGTAAAGCCTGCCCTGTGTGCATAACCATCATGTAACTAAAGACAGAAAAACAAACATGCAAGGGGCTCAAAAGTGCTGGCTAAGGCTTAAGGCATGGGCAAAAGTGCTGGCTAAGGCTTAAGGCATGGGCACAAGTGCTGGCTAAGGCTTAAGGCATGGGCACAAGTGCTGGCTAAGGCTTAAGGCATGGGCACAAGTGCTGGCTAAGGCTTAAGGCATGGGCACAAGTGCTGGCTAAGGCTTAAGGCATGGGCACAAGTGCTGGCTAGGCTTAAGGCATGGGCACAAGTGCTGGCTAGGCTTAAGGCAATGGCACAAGTGCTGGCTATGCTTAAGGCAACGGCACAAGTGCTGGCTAGGCTTAAGGCATGGGCACAAGTGCTGGCAAAGGCTTAAGACATGGGCACAAGTGCTGGCTAAGGCTTAAGGCATGGGCACAAGTGCTGGCTAAGGCTTAAGGCATGGGCACAAGTACTGTCTAGGCTTAAGGCATGGGCATAAGTGCTGGCTATGCTTAAGGCAACGGCACAAGTGCTGGCTATGCTTAAGGCAACGGCACAAGTGCTGGCTAGGCTTAAGGCATGGGCACAAGTGCTGGCTAAGGCTTAAGGCATGGACACAAGTGCTGGCTAGGCTTAAGGCCTGGGCACAAGTGCTGGCTAGGCTTAAGGCATGGGCACAAGTGCTGGCTAGGCATAAGGCAAGGGCACAAGTGCTGGCTAAGGCATAAGGCATGGGCACAAGTGCTGGCTATGCTTAAGGCAAAGGCACAAGTGCTGGCTATGCTTAAGGCAACGGCACAAGTGCTGGCTAGGCTTAAGGCATGGGCACAAGTGCTGGCTAAGGCTTAAGGCATGGGCACAAGTGCTGGCTAAGGCTTAAGGCATGGGCACAAGTGCTGGCTAAGGCTTAAGGCATGGGCACAAGTGCTGGCTAAGGCTTAAGGTATGGGCACAAGTGCTGGCTAAGGTTTAAGGCATGGGCACAAGTGCTGGCTAAGGTTTAAGGCATGGGCACAAGTGCTGGCTAAGGCTGAAGGCATGGGCACAAGTGCTGGCTAAGGCTTAAGGCATGGGCATAAGTGCTGGCTAAGGCTTAAGGCATGGGCACAAGTGCTGGCTAGGCTTAAGGCATGGGCACAAGTGCTGGCTAGGCTTAAGGCATACGGCTAACTCTTTGCACTCTTTGCATAAAGGGTTAGGCACCCATAGGGGTGAAGAGCTAGCTTTCAACCCTCTACTCTGTACTTGGACATTTAGGACTAGATCCTTTGTTGTACAGTGCGGAGCCTCTCCATAACCCCATGCTCCAAGCGACCAGGCACTTCTTGTCTGTCCTCCGTAAATGGGTAATGCCTTCTTCCCCAATTACAGTCGTGCATGCGCATTCAGACGGGACAAGAGCGAAGAGCGTAAAGCCTGCCCTGTGTGCATAACCATCATGTAACTAAAGACAGAAAAACAAACATGCAAGGGGCTCAAAAATGCTGGCTAAGGCTTAAGGCATGGGCAAAAGTGCTGGCTAAGGCTTAAGGCATGGGCACAAGTGCTGGCTAAGGCTTAAGGCATGGGCACAAGTGCTGGCTAAGGCTTAAGGCATGGGCACAAGTGCTGGCTAAGGCTTAAGGCATGGGCACAAGTGCTGGCTAAGGCTTAAGGCATGGGCACAAGTGCTGGCTAGGCTTAAGGCATACGGCTAACTCTTTGCACTCTTTGCATAAAGGGTTAGGCACCCATAGGGGTGAAGAGCTAGCTTTCACCCCTCTACTCTGTACTTGGACATTTAGGACTAGATCCTTTGTTGTACAGTGCGGAGCCTCTCCATAACCCCATGCTCCAAGCGACCAGGCACTTCTTGTCTGTCCTCCGTAAATGGGTAATGCCTTCTTCCCCAATTACAGTCGTGCATGCGCATTCAGACGGGACAAGAGCGAAGAGCGTAAAGCCTGCCCTGTGTGCATAACCATCATGTAACTAAAGACAGAAAAACAAACATGCAAGGGGCTCAAAAGTGCTGGCTAAGGCTTAAGGCATGGGCAAAAGTGCTGGCTAAGGCTTAAGGCATGGGCACAAGTGCTGGCTAAGGCTTAAGGCATGGGCACAAGTGCTGGCTAAGGCTTAAGGCATGGGCACAAGTGCTGGCTAAGGCTTAAGGCATGGGCACAAGTGCTGGCTAAGGCTTAAGGCATGGGCACAAGTGCTGGCTAAGGCTTAAGGCATGGGCACAAGTGCTGGCTAGGCTTAAGGAATGGGCACAAGTGCTGGCTAGGCATAAGGCATGGGCACAAGTGCTGGCTAGGCATAAGGCATGGGCACAAGTGCTGGCTAAGGCTTAAGGCATGGGCACAAGTGCTGGCTAAGGCTTAAGGCATGGGCACAAGTGCTGGCTAAGGCTTAAGGCATGGGCACAAGTGCTGGCTATGCTTAAGGCAACGGCACAAGTGCTGGCTAGGCTTAAGGCATGGGCACAAGTGCTGGCTAAGGCTTAAGGCATGGGCACAAGTGCTGGCTAAGGCTTAAGGCATGGGCACAAGTGCTGGCTAAGGCTTAAGGCATGGGCACAAGTGCTGGCTAAGGCTTAAGGCATGGGCACAAGTGCTGGCTAAGGCTTAAGGCATGGGCACAAGTGCTGGCTAAGGCTTAAGGCATGGGCACAAGTGCTGGCTAAGGCTTAAGGCATGGGCACAAGTGCTGGCTAAGGCTTAAGGCCTGGGCACAAGTGCTGGCTAGGCTTAAGGCCTGGGCACAAGTGCTGGCTAGGCTTAAGGCATGGGCACAAGTGCTGGCTAGGCATAAGGCAAGGGCACAAGTGCTGGCTAAGGCTTAAGGCATGGGCACAAGTGCTGGCTAGGCATAAGGCATGGGCACAAGTGCTGGCTAGGCATAAGGCATGGGCACAAGTGCTGGCTAGACATAAGGCATGGGCACAAGTGATGGCTAGGCATAAGGCATGGGCACAAGTGCTGGCTAGGCATAAGACATGGGCACAAGTGCTGGCTAAGGTTTAAGGCATGGGCACAAGTGCTGGCTAAGGCTTAAGGCATGGGCACAAGTGCTGGCTAAGGCTTAAGGCATGGGCACAAGTGCTGGCTAAGGCTTAAGGCATGGGCACAAGTGCTGGCTATGCTTAAGGCAACGGCACAAGTGCTGGCTAGGCTTAAGGCATGGGCACAAGTGCTGGCTAAGGCTTAAGGCATGGGCACAAGTGCTGGCTAAGGCTTAAGGCATGGGCACAAGTGCTGGCTAAGGCTTAAGGCATGGGCACAAGTGCTGGCTAAGGCTTAAGGCATGGGCACAAGTGCTGGCTAAGGCTTAAGGCATGGGCACAAGTGCTGGCTAAGGGTTAAGGCATGGGCACAAGTGCTGGCTAAGGCTTAAGGCATGGGCACAAGTGCTGGCTAAGGCTTAAGGCCTGGGCACAAGTGCTGGCTAGGCTTAAGGCCTGGGCACAAGTGCTGGCTAGGCTTAAGGCATGGGCACAAGTGCTGGCTAGGCATAAGGCAAGGGCACAAGTGCTGGCTAAGGCTTAAGGCATGGGCACAAGTGCTGGCTATGCTTAAGGCAATGGCACAATTGCTGGCTATGCTTAAGGCAACGGCACAAGTGCTGGCTAAGGCTTAAGGCATGGGCACAAGTGCTGGCTAAGGCTTAAGGCATGGGCACAAGTGCTGGCTAGGCATAAGGCATGGGCACAAGTGCTGGCTAGGCATAAGGCATAGGCACAAGTGCTGGCTAGCCATAAGGCATGGGCACAAGTGCTGGCTAAGGCTTAAGGCATGGGCACAAGTGCTGGCTAAGGCTTAAGGCATGGGCACAAGTGCTGGCTAAGGCTTAAGGCATGGGCACAAGTGCTGGCTAAGGCTTAAGGCATGGGCACAAGTGCTGGCTAAGGCTTAAGGCATGGGCACAAGTACTGGCTAGGCTTAAGGCATGGGCACTAGTGCTGGCTATGCTTAAGGCAACGGCACAAGTGCTTGCTATGCTTAAGGCAACGGCACAAGTGCTGGCTAGGCTTAAGGCATGGGCACAAGTGCTGGCTAGGCTTAAGGCATGAGCACAAGTGCTGGCTAGGCATAAGGCATGGGCACAAGTGCTGGCTAGGCATAAGGCATGGGCACAAGTGCTGGCTAAGGCTTAAGGCATGGGCACCAGTGCTGGCTAAGGCTTAAGGCATGGGCACAAGTGCTGGCTAAGGCTTAAGGCATGGGCACAAGTGCTGGCTAAGGCTTAAGTCATGGGCACAAGTACTGGCTAGACTTAAGGCATGGGCAGAAGTGCTGCCTAAGGATTAAGGCAACGGCACAAGTGCTGGTTAGGCTTAAGGCAACGGCACAAGTGATGGCTAGGCTTAAGGCATGGGCACAAGAGATGGCTAGGCTTAAGGCATGGGTACAAGTGCTGGCTAGGCATAAGGCATGGGCACAAGTGCTGGCTAGGCTTAAGGCATGGGCACAAGTGCTGGCTAAGGCTTAAGGCATGGGCACAAGTGCTGGCTAAGGCTTAAGGCATGGGCACAAGTGCTGGCTAAGGCTTAAGGCCTTGGCACAAGTGCTGGCTAGCCTTAAGGCCTGGGCACAAGTGCTGGCTAGGCTTAAGGCATGGGCACAAGTGCTGGCTAGGCATAAGGCAAGGGCACAAGTGCTGGCTAAGGCTTAAGGCATGGGCACAAGTGCTGGCTATGGTTAAGGCAACGGCACAAGTGCTGGCTATGCTTAAGGCAACGGCACAAGTGCTGGCTAGGCTTAAGGCATGGGCACAAGTGCTGGCTAAGGCTTAAGGCATGGGCACAAGTGCTGGCTAAGGCTTAAGGCATGGGCACAAGTGCTGGCTAAGGCTTAATGCATGGGCACAAGTGCTGGCTAAGGCTTAAGGTATGGGCACAAGTGCTGGTTAAGGTTTAAGGCATGGGCACAAGTGCTGGCTAAGGTTTAAGGCATGGGCACAAGTGCTGGCTAAGGCTTAAGGCATGGGCACAAGTGCTGGCTAAGGCTTAAGGCATGGGCACAAGTACTGGCTAGGCTTAAGGCATGGGCAGAAGTGCTGCCTAAGGCTTAAGGCAACGGCACAAGTGCTGGTTAGGCTTAAGGCAACGGCACAAGTGATGGCTAGGCTTAAGGCATGGGCACAAGAGATGGCTAGGCTTAAGGCATGGGTACAAGTGCTGGCTAGGCATAAGGCATGGGCACAAGTGCTGGCTAAGGCTTAAGGCATGGGCACAAGTGCTGGCTAAGGCTTAAGGCATGGGCACAAGTGCTGGCTAAGGCTTAAGGCTTGGGCACAAGTGCTGGCTAGGCTTAAGGCCTGGGCACAAGTGCTGGCTAGGCTTAAGGCATGGGCACAAGTGCTGGCTAGGCATAAGGCAAGGGCACAAGTGCTGGCTAGGCATAAGGCATGGGCACAAGTGATGGCTAAGGCTTAAGGCATGGGCACAAGTGCTGGCTATGCTTAAGGCAACGGCACAAGTGCTGGCTATGCTTAAGGCAACGGCACAAGTGCTGGCTAGGCTTAAGGCATGGGCACAAGTGCTGGCTAAGGTTTAAGGCATGGGCACAAGTGCTGGCTAAGGCTGAAGGCATGGGCACAAGTGCTGGCTAAGGCTTAAGGCATGGGCATAAATGCTGGCTAAGGCTTAAGGCATGGGCACAAGTGCTGGCTAGGCTTAAGGCATGGGCACAAGTGCTGGCTAGGCTTAAGGCATACGGCTAACTCTTTGCATAAAGGGTTAGGCACCCATAGGGGTGAAGAGCTAGCTTTCACCCCTCTACTCTGTACTTGGACATTTAGGACTAGATCTTTGTTGTACAGTGCGGAGCCTCTCCATAACCCCATGCTCCAAGCGACCAGGCACTTCTTGTCTGTCCTCCGTAAATGGTTAATGCCTTCTTCCCCAATTACAGTCATGCATGCGCATTCAGACGGGACAAGAGCGAAGAGCGTAAAGCCTGCCCTGTGTGCATAACCATCATGTAACTAAAGACAGAAAAACAAACATGCAAGGGGCTCAAAAGTGCTGGCTAAGGCTTAAGGCATGGGCAAAAGTGCTGGCTAAGGCTTAAGGCATGGGCACAAGTGCTGGCTAAGGCTTAAGGCATGGGCACAAGTGCTGGCTAAGGCTTAAGGCATGGGCACAAGTGCTGGCTAAGGCTTAAGGCATGGGCACAAGTGCTGGCTAAGGCTTAAGGCATGGGCACAAGTGCTGGCTAGGCTTAAGGCATGGGCACAAGTGCTGGCTAGGCTTAAGGCAATGGCACAAGTGCTGGCTATGCTTAAGGCAACGGCACAAGTGCTGGCTAGGCTTAAGGCATGGGCACAAGTGCTGGCAAAGGCTTAAGACATGGGCACAAGTGCTGGCTAAGGCTTAAGGCATGGGCACAAGTGCTGGCTAAGGCTTAAGGCATGGGCACAAGTACTGTCTAGGCTTAAGGCATGGGCATAAGTGCTGGCTATGCTTAAGGCAACGGCACAAGTGCTGGCTATGCTTAAGGCAACGGCACAAGTGCTGGCTATGCTTAAGGCATGGGCACAAGTGCTGGCTAGGCATAAGGCAAGGGCACAAGTGCTGGCTAAGGCATAAGGCATGGGCACAAGTGCTGGCTATGCTTAAGGCAAAGGCACAAGTGCTGGCTATGCTTAAGGCAACGGCACAAGTGCTGGCTAGGCTTAAGGCATGGACACAAGTGCTGGCTAGGCTTAAGGCCTGGGCACAAGTGCTGGCTAGGCTTAAGGCATGGGCACAAGTGCTGGCTAGGCATAAGGCAAGGGCACAAGTGCTGGCTAAGGCATAAGGCATGGGCACAAGTGCTGGCTATGCTTAAGGCAAAGGCACAAGTGCTGGCTATGCTTAAGGCAACGGCACAAGTGCTGGCTAGGCTTAAGGCATGGGCACAAGTGCTGGCTAAGGCTTAAGGCATGGGCACAAGTGCTGGCTAAGGCTTAAGGCATGGGCACAAGTGCTGGCTAAGGCTTAAGGCATGGGCACAAGTGCTGGCTAAGGCTTAAGGTATGGGCACAAGTGCTGGCTAAGGTTTAAGGCATGGGCACAAGTGCTGGCTAAGGTTTAAGGCATGGGCACAAGTGCTGGCTAAGGCTGAAGGCATGGGCACAAGTGCTGGCTAAGGCTTAAGGCATGGGCATAAGTGCTGGCTAAGGCTTAAGGCATGGGCACAAGTGCTGGCTAGGCTTAAGGCATGGGCACAAGTGCTGGCTAGGCTTAAGGCATACGGCTAACTCTTTGCACTCTTTGCATAAAGGGTTAGGCACCCATAGGGGTGAAGAGCTAGCTTTCAACCCTCTACTCTGTACTTGGACATTTAGGACTAGATCCTTTGTTGTACAGTGCGGAGCCTCTCCATAACCCCATGCTCCAAGCGACCAGGCACTTCTTGTCTGTCCTCCGTAAATGGGTAATGCCTTCTTCCCCAATTACAGTCGTGCATGCGCATTCAGACGGGACAAGAGCGAAGAGCGTAAAGCCTGCCCTGTGTGCATAACCATCATGTAACTAAAGACAGAAAAACAAACATGCAAGGGGCTCAAAAATGCTGGCTAAGGCTTAAGGCATGGGCAAAAGTGCTGGCTAAGGCTTAAGGCATGGGCACAAGTGCTGGCTAAGGCTTAAGGCATGGGCACAAGTGCTGGCTAAGGCTTAAGGCATGGGCACAAGTGCTGGCTAAGGCTTAAGGCATGGGCACAAGTGCTGGCTAAGGCTTAAGGCATGGGCACAAGTGCTGGCTAGGCTTAAGGCATACGGCTAACTCTTTGCACTCTTTGCATAAAGGGTTAGGCACCCATAGGGGTGAAGAGCTAGCTTTCACCCCTCTACTCTGTACTTGGACATTTAGGACTAGATCCTTTGTTGTACAGTGCGGAGCCTCTCCATAACCCCATGCTCCAAGCGACCAGGCACTTCTTGTCTGTCCTCCGTAAATGGGTAATGCCTTCTTCCCCAATTACAGTCGTGCATGCGCATTCAGACGGGACAAGAGCGAAGAGCGTAAAGCCTGCCCTGTGTGCATAACCATCATGTAACTAAAGACAGAAAAACAAACATGCAAGGGGCTCAAAAGTGCTGGCTAAGGCTTAAGGCATGGGCAAAAGTGCTGGCTAAGGCTTAAGGCATGGGCACAAGTGCTGGCTAAGGCTTAAGGCATGGGCACAAGTGCTGGCTAAGGCTTAAGGCATGGGCACAAGTGCTGGCTAAGGCTTAAGGCATGGGCACAAGTGCTGGCTAAGGCTTAAGGCATGGGCACAAGTGCTGGCTAGGCTTAAGGCCTGGGCACAAGTGCTGGCTAGGCTTAAGGCATGGGCACAAGTGCTGGCTAGGCATAAGGCAAGGGCACAAGTGCTGGCTAAGGCTTAAGGCATGGGCACAAGTGCTGGCTAGGCATAAGGCATGGGCACAAGTGCTGGCTAGGCATAAGGCATGGGCACAAGTGCTGGCTAGACATAAGGCATGGGCACAAGTGATGGCTAGGCATAAGGCATGGGCACAAGTGCTGGCTAGGCATAAGACATGGGCACAAGTGCTGGCTAAGGTTTAAGGCATGGGCACAAGTGCTGGCTAAGGCTTAAGGCATGGGCACAAGTGCTGGCTAAGGCTTAAGGCATGGGCACAAGTGCTGGCTAAGGCTTAAGGCATGGGCACAAGTGCTGGCTATGCTTAAGGCAACGGCACAAGTGCTGGCTAGGCTTAAGGCATGGGCACAAGTGCTGGCTAAGGCTTAAGGCATGGGCACAAGTGCTGGCTAAGGCTTAAGGCATGGGCACAAGTGCTGGCTAAGGCTTAAGGCATGGGCACAAGTGCTGGCTAAGGCTTAAGGCATGGGCACAAGTGCTGGCTAAGGCTTAAGGCATGGGCACAAGTGCTGGCTAAGGCTTAAGGCATGGGCACAAGTGCTGGCTAAGGCTTAAGGCATGGGCACAAGTGCTGGCTAAGGCTTAAGGCCTGGGCACAAGTGCTGGCTAGGCTTAAGGCCTGGGCACAAGTGCTGGCTAGGCTTAAGGCATGGGCACAAGTGCTGGCTAGGCATAAGGCAAGGGCACAAGTGCTGGCTAAGGCTTAAGGCATGGGCACAAGTGCTGGCTATGCTTAAGGCAATGGCACAATTGCTGGCTATGCTTAAGGCAACGGCACAAGTGCTGGCTAAGGCTTAAGGCATGGGCACAAGTGCTGGCTAAGGCTTAAGGCATGGGCACAAGTGCTGGCTAGGCATAAGGCATGGGCACAAGTGCTGGCTAGGCATAAGGCATAGGCACAAGTGCTGGCTAGCCATAAGGCATGGGCACAAGTGCTGGCTAAGGCTTAAGGCATGGGCACAAGTGCTGGCTAAGGCTTAAGGCATGGGCACAAGTGCTGGCTAAGGCTTAAGGCATGGGCACAAGTGCTGGCTAAGGCTTAAGGCATGGGCACAAGTGCTGGCTAAGGCTTAAGGCATGGGCACAAGTACTGGCTAGGCTTAAGGCATGGGCACTAGTGCTGGCTATGCTTAAGGCAACGGCACAAGTGCTTGCTATGCTTAAGGCAACGGCACAAGTGCTGGCTAGGCTTAAGGCATGGGCACAAGTGCTGGCTAGGCTTAAGGCATGAGCACAAGTGCTGGCTAGGCATAAGGCATGGGCACAAGTGCTGGCTAGGCATAAGGCATGGGCACAAGTGCTGGCTAAGGCTTAAGGCATGGGCACCAGTGCTGGCTAAGGCTTAAGGCATGGGCACAAGTGCTGGCTAAGGCTTAAGGCATGGGCACAAGTGCTGGCTAAGGCTTAAGTCATGGGCACAAGTACTGGCTAGACTTAAGGCATGGGCAGAAGTGCTGCCTAAGGATTAAGGCAACGGCACAAGTGCTGGTTAGGCTTAAGGCAACGGCACAAGTGATGGCTAGGCTTAAGGCATGGGCACAAGAGATGGCTAGGCTTAAGGCATGGGTACAAGTGCTGGCTAGGCATAAGGCATGGGCACAAGTGCTGGCTAGGCTTAAGGCATGGGCACAAGTGCTGGCTAAGGCTTAAGGCATGGGCACAAGTGCTGGCTAAGGCTTAAGGCATGGGCACAAGTGCTGGCTAAGGCTTAAGGCCTTGGCACAAGTGCTGGCTAGCCTTAAGGCCTGGGCACAAGTGCTGGCTAGGCTTAAGGCATGGGCACAAGTGCTGGCTAGGCATAAGGCAAGGGCACAAGTGCTGGCTAAGGCTTAAGGCATGGGCACAAGTGCTGGCTATGGTTAAGGCAACGGCACAAGTGCTGGCTATGCTTAAGGCAACGGCACAAGTGCTGGCTAGGCTTAAGGCATGGGCACAAGTGCTGGCTAAGGCTTAAGGCATGGGCACAAGTGCTGGCTAAGGCTTAAGGCATGGGCACAAGTGCTGGCTAAGGCTTAATGCATGGGCACAAGTGCTGGCTAAGGCTTAAGGTATGGGCACAAGTGCTGGTTAAGGTTTAAGGCATGGGCACAAGTGCTGGCTAAGGTTTAAGGCATGGGCACAAGTGCTGGCTAAGGCTTAAGGCATGGGCACAAGTGCTGGCTAAGGCTTAAGGCATGGGCACAAGTACTGGCTAGGCTTAAGGCATGGGCAGAAGTGCTGCCTAAGGCTTAAGGCAACGGCACAAGTGCTGGTTAGGCTTAAGGCAACGGCACAAGTGATGGCTAGGCTTAAGGCATGGGCACAAGAGATGGCTAGGCTTAAGGCATGGGTACAAGTGCTGGCTAGGCATAAGGCATGGGCACAAGTGCTGGCTAAGGCTTAAGGCATGGGCACAAGTGCTGGCTAAGGCTTAAGGCATGGGCACAAGTGCTGGCTAAGGCTTAAGGCTTGGGCACAAGTGCTGGCTAGGCTTAAGGCCTGGGCACAAGTGCTGGCTAGGCTTAAGGCATGGGCACAAGTGCTGGCTAGGCATAAGGCAAGGGCACAAGTGCTGGCTAGGCATAAGGCATGGGCACAAGTGATGGCTAAGGCTTAAGGCATGGGCACAAGTGCTGGCTATGCTTAAGGCAACGGCACAAGTGCTGGCTAGGCTTAAGGCATGGGCACAAGTGCTGGCTAAGGTTTAAGGCATGGGCACAAGTGCTGGCTAAGGCTGAAGGCATGGGCACAAGTGCTGGCTAAGGCTTAAGGCATGGGCATAAATGCTGGCTAAGGCTTAAGGCATGGGCACAAGTGCTGGCTAGGCTTAAGGCATGGGCACAAGTGCTGGCTAGGCTTAAGGCATACGGCTAACTCTTTGCATAAAGGGTTAGGCACCCATAGGGGTGAAGAGCTAGCTTTCACCCCTCTACTCTGTACTTGGACATTTAGGACTAGATCTTTGTTGTACAGTGCGGAGCCTCTCCATAACCCCATGCTCCAAGCGACCAGGCACTTCTTGTCTGTCCTCCGTAAATGGTTAATGCCTTCTTCCCCAATTACAGTCATGCATGCGCATTCAGACGGGACAAGAGCGAAGAGCGTAAAGCCTGCCCTGTGTGCATAACCATCATGTAACTAAAGACAGAAAAACAAACATGCAAGGGGCTCAAAAGTGCTGGCTAAGGCTTAAGGCATGGGCAAAAGTGCTGGCTAAGGCTTAAGGCATGGGCACAAGTGCTGGCTAAGGCTTAAGGCATGGGCACAAGTGCTGGCTAAGGCTTAAGGCATGGGCACAAGTGCTGGCTAAGGCTTAAGGCATGGGCACAAGTGCTGGCTAAGGCTTAAGGCATGGGCACAAGTGCTGGCTAGGCTTAAGGCATGGGCACAAGTGCTGGCTAGGCTTAAGGCAATGGCACAAGTGCTGGCTATGCTTAAGGCAACGGCACAAGTGCTGGCTAGGCTTAAGGCATGGGCACAAGTGCTGGCAAAGGCTTAAGACATGGGCACAAGTGCTGGCTAAGGCTTAAGGCATGGGCACAAGTGCTGGCTAAGGCTTAAGGCATGGGCACAAGTACTGTCTAGGCTTAAGGCATGGGCATAAGTGCTGGCTATGCTTAAGGCAACGGCACAAGTGCTGGCTATGCTTAAGGCAACGGCACAAGTGCTGGCTAGGCTTAAGGCATGGGCACAAGTGCTGGCTAAGGCTTAAGGCATGGACACAAGTGCTGGCTAGGCTTAAGGCCTGGGCACAAGTGCTGGCTAGGCTTAAGGCATGGGCACAAGTGCTGGCTAGGCATAAGGCAAGGGCACAAGTGCTGGCTAAGGCATAAGGCATGGGCACAAGTGCTGGCTATGCTTAAGGCAAAGGCACAAGTGCTGGCTATGCTTAAGGCAACGGCACAAGTGCTGGCTAGGCTTAAGGCATGGGCACAAGTGCTGGCTAAGGCTTAAGGCATGGGCACAAGTGCTGGCTAAGGCTTAAGGCATGGGCACAAGTGCTGGCTAAGGCTTAAGGCATGGGCACAAGTGCTGGCTAAGGCTTAAGGTATGGGCACAAGTGCTGGCTAAGGTTTAAGGCATGGGCACAAGTGCTGGCTAAGGTTTAAGGCATGGGCACAAGTGCTGGCTAAGGCTGAAGGCATGGGCACAAGTGCTGGCTAAGGCTTAAGGCATGGGCATAAGTGCTGGCTAAGGCTTAAGGCATGGGCACAAGTGCTGGCTAGGCTTAAGGCATGGGCACAAGTGCTGGCTAGGCTTAAGGCATACGGCTAACTCTTTGCACTCTTTGCATAAAGGGTTAGGCACCCATAGGGGTGAAGAGCTAGCTTTCAACCCTCTACTCTGTACTTGGACATTTAGGACTAGATCCTTTGTTGTACAGTGCGGAGCCTCTCCATAACCCCATGCTCCAAGCGACCAGGCACTTCTTGTCTGTCCTCCGTAAATGGGTAATGCCTTCTTCCCCAATTACAGTCGTGCATGCGCATTCAGACGGGACAAGAGCGAAGAGCGTAAAGCCTGCCCTGTGTGCATAACCATCATGTAACTAAAGACAGAAAAACAAACATGCAAGGGGCTCAAAAATGCTGGCTAAGGCTTAAGGCATGGGCAAAAGTGCTGGCTAAGGCTTAAGGCATGGGCACAAGTGCTGGCTAAGGCTTAAGGCATGGGCACAAGTGCTGGCTAAGGCTTAAGGCATGGGCACAAGTGCTGGCTAAGGCTTAAGGCATGGGCACAAGTGCTGGCTAAGGCTTAAGGCATGGGCACAAGTGCTGGCTAGGCTTAAGGCATACGGCTAACTCTTTGCACTCTTTGCATAAAGGGTTAGGCACCCATAGGGGTGAAGAGCTAGCTTTCACCCCTCTACTCTGTACTTGGACATTTAGGACTAGATCCTTTGTTGTACAGTGCGGAGCCTCTCCATAACCCCATGCTCCAAGCGACCAGGCACTTCTTGTCTGTCCTCCGTAAATGGGTAATGCCTTCTTCCCCAATTACAGTCGTGCATGCGCATTCAGACGGGACAAGAGCGAAGAGCGTAAAGCCTGCCCTGTGTGCATAACCATCATGTAACTAAAGACAGAAAAACAAACATGCAAGGGGCTCAAAAGTGCTGGCTAAGGCTTAAGGCATGGGCAAAAGTGCTGGCTAAGGCTTAAGGCATGGGCACAAGTGCTGGCTAAGGCTTAAGGCATGGGCACAAGTGCTGGCTAAGGCTTAAGGCATGGGCACAAGTGCTGGCTAAGGCTTAAGGCATGGGCACAAGTGCTGGCTAAGGCTTAAGGCATGGGCACAAGTGCTGGCTAAGGCTTAAGGCATGGGCACAAGTGCTGGCTAGGCTTAAGGAATGGGCACAAGTGCTGGCTAGGCATAAGGCATGGGCACAAGTGCTGGCTAGGCATAAGGCATGGGCACAAGTGCTGGCTAAGGCTTAAGGCATGGGCACAAGTGCTGGCTAAGGCTTAAGGCATGGGCACAAGTGCTGGCTAAGGCTTAAGGCATGGGCACAAGTGCTGGCTATGCTTAAGGCAACGGCACAAGTGCTGGCTAGGCTTAAGGCATGGGCACAAGTGCTGGCTAAGGCTTAAGGCATGGGCACAAGTGCTGGCTAAGGCTTAAGGCATGGGCACAAGTGCTGGCTAAGGCTTAAGGCATGGGCACAAGTGCTGGCTAAGGCTTAAGGCATGGGCACAAGTGCTGGCTAAGGCTTAAGGCATGGGCACAAGTGCTGGCTAAGGCTTAAGGCATGGGCACAAGTGCTGGCTAAGGCTTAAGGCATGGGCACAAGTGCTGGCTAAGGCTTAAGGCCTGGGCACAAGTGCTGGCTAGGCTTAAGGCCTGGGCACAAGTGCTGGCTAGGCTTAAGGCATGGGCACAAGTGCTGGCTAGGCATAAGGCAAGGGCACAAGTGCTGGCTAAGGCTTAAGGCATGGGCACAAGTGCTGGCTAGGCATAAGGCATGGGCACAAGTGCTGGCTAGGCATAAGGCATGGGCACAAGTGCTGGCTAGACATAAGGCATGGGCACAAGTGATGGCTAGGCATAAGGCATGGGCACAAGTGCTGGCTAGGCATAAGACATGGGCACAAGTGCTGGCTAAGGTTTAAGGCATGGGCACAAGTGCTGGCTAAGGCTTAAGGCATGGGCACAAGTGCTGGCTAAGGCTTAAGGCATGGGCACAAGTGCTGGCTAAGGCTTAAGGCATGGGCACAAGTGCTGGCTATGCTTAAGGCAACGGCACAAGTGCTGGCTAGGCTTAAGGCATGGGCACAAGTGCTGGCTAAGGCTTAAGGCATGGGCACAAGTGCTGGCTAAGGCTTAAGGCATGGGCACAAGTGCTGGCTAAGGCTTAAGGCATGGGCACAAGTGCTGGCTAAGGCTTAAGGCATGGGCACAAGTGCTGGCTAAGGCTTAAGGCATGGGCACAAGTGCTGGCTAAGGGTTAAGGCATGGGCACAAGTGCTGGCTAAGGCTTAAGGCATGGGCACAAGTGCTGGCTAAGGCTTAAGGCCTGGGCACAAGTGCTGGCTAGGCTTAAGGCCTGGGCACAAGTGCTGGCTAGGCTTAAGGCATGGGCACAAGTGCTGGCTAGGCATAAGGCAAGGGCACAAGTGCTGGCTAAGGCTTAAGGCATGGGCACAAGTGCTGGCTATGCTTAAGGCAATGGCACAATTGCTGGCTATGCTTAAGGCAACGGCACAAGTGCTGGCTAAGGCTTAAGGCATGGGCACAAGTGCTGGCTAAGGCTTAAGGCATGGGCACAAGTGCTGGCTAGGCATAAGGCATGGGCACAAGTGCTGGCTAGGCATAAGGCATAGGCACAAGTGCTGGCTAGCCATAAGGCATGGGCACAAGTGCTGGCTAAGGCTTAAGGCATGGGCACAAGTGCTGGCTAAGGCTTAAGGCATGGGCACAAGTGCTGGCTAAGGCTTAAGGCATGGGCACAAGTGCTGGCTAAGGCTTAAGGCATGGGCACAAGTGCTGGCTAAGGCTTAAGGCATGGGCACAAGTACTGGCTAGGCTTAAGGCATGGGCACTAGTGCTGGCTATGCTTAAGGCAACGGCACAAGTGCTTGCTATGCTTAAGGCAACGGCACAAGTGCTGGCTAGGCTTAAGGCATGGGCACAAGTGCTGGCTAGGCTTAAGGCATGAGCACAAGTGCTGGCTAGGCATAAGGCATGGGCACAAGTGCTGGCTAGGCATAAGGCATGGGCACAAGTGCTGGCTAAGGCTTAAGGCATGGGCACCAGTGCTGGCTAAGGCTTAAGGCATGGGCACAAGTGCTGGCTAAGGCTTAAGGCATGGGCACAAGTGCTGGCTAAGGCTTAAGTCATGGGCACAAGTACTGGCTAGACTTAAGGCATGGGCAGAAGTGCTGCCTAAGGATTAAGGCAACGGCACAAGTGCTGGTTAGGCTTAAGGCAACGGCACAAGTGATGGCTAGGCTTAAGGCATGGGCACAAGAGATGGCTAGGCTTAAGGCATGGGTACAAGTGCTGGCTAGGCATAAGGCATGGGCACAAGTGCTGGCTAGGCTTAAGGCATGGGCACAAGTGCTGGCTAAGGCTTAAGGCATGGGCACAAGTGCTGGCTAAGGCTTAAGGCATGGGCACAAGTGCTGGCTAAGGCTTAAGGCCTTGGCACAAGTGCTGGCTAGCCTTAAGGCCTGGGCACAAGTGCTGGCTAGGCTTAAGGCATGGGCACAAGTGCTGGCTAGGCATAAGGCAAGGGCACAAGTGCTGGCTAAGGCTTAAGGCATGGGCACAAGTGCTGGCTATGGTTAAGGCAACGGCACAAGTGCTGGCTATGCTTAAGGCAACGGCACAAGTGCTGGCTAGGCTTAAGGCATGGGCACAAGTGCTGGCTAAGGCTTAAGGCATGGGCACAAGTGCTGGCTAAGGCTTAAGGCATGGGCACAAGTGCTGGCTAAGGCTTAATGCATGGGCACAAGTGCTGGCTAAGGCTTAAGGTATGGGCACAAGTGCTGGTTAAGGTTTAAGGCATGGGCACAAGTGCTGGCTAAGGTTTAAGGCATGGGCACAAGTGCTGGCTAAGGCTTAAGGCATGGGCACAAGTGCTGGCTAAGGCTTAAGGCATGGGCACAAGTACTGGCTAGGCTTAAGGCATGGGCAGAAGTGCTGCCTAAGGCTTAAGGCAACGGCACAAGTGCTGGTTAGGCTTAAGGCAACGGCACAAGTGATGGCTAGGCTTAAGGCATGGGCACAAGAGATGGCTAGGCTTAAGGCATGGGTACAAGTGCTGGCTAGGCATAAGGCATGGGCACAAGTGCTGGCTAAGGCTTAAGGCATGGGCACAAGTGCTGGCTAAGGCTTAAGGCATGGGCACAAGTGCTGGCTAAGGCTTAAGGCTTGGGCACAAGTGCTGGCTAGGCTTAAGGCCTGGGCACAAGTGCTGGCTAGGCTTAAGGCATGGGCACAAGTGCTGGCTAGGCATAAGGCAAGGGCACAAGTGCTGGCTAGGCATAAGGCATGGGCACAAGTGATGGCTAAGGCTTAAGGCATGGGCACAAGTGCTGGCTATGCTTAAGGCAACGGCACAAGTGCTGGCTATGCTTAAGGCAACGGCACAAGTGCTGGCTAGGCTTAAGGCATGGGCACAAGTGCTGGCTAAGGTTTAAGGCATGGGCACAAGTGCTGGCTAAGGCTGAAGGCATGGGCACAAGTGCTGGCTAAGGCTTAAGGCATGGGCATAAATGCTGGCTAAGGCTTAAGGCATGGGCACAAGTGCTGGCTAGGCTTAAGGCATGGGCACAAGTGCTGGCTAGGCTTAAGGCATACGGCTAACTCTTTGCATAAAGGGTTAGGCACCCATAGGGGTGAAGAGCTAGCTTTCACCCCTCTACTCTGTACTTGGACATTTAGGACTAGATCTTTGTTGTACAGTGCGGAGCCTCTCCATAACCCCATGCTCCAAGCGACCAGGCACTTCTTGTCTGTCCTCCGTAAATGGTTAATGCCTTCTTCCCCAATTACAGTCATGCATGCGCATTCAGACGGGACAAGAGCGAAGAGCGTAAAGCCTGCCCTGTGTGCATAACCATCATGTAACTAAAGACAGAAAAACAAACATGCAAGGGGCTCAAAAGTGCTGGCTAAGGCTTAAGGCATGGGCAAAAGTGCTGGCTAAGGCTTAAGGCATGGGCACAAGTGCTGGCTAAGGCTTAAGGCATGGGCACAAGTGCTGGCTAAGGCTTAAGGCATGGGCACAAGTGCTGGCTAAGGCTTAAGGCATGGGCACAAGTGCTGGCTAAGGCTTAAGGCATGGGCACAAGTGCTGGCTAGGCTTAAGGCATGGGCACAAGTGCTGGCTAGGCTTAAGGCAATGGCACAAGTGCTGGCTATGCTTAAGGCAACGGCACAAGTGCTGGCTAGGCTTAAGGCATGGGCACAAGTGCTGGCAAAGGCTTAAGACATGGGCACAAGTGCTGGCTAAGGCTTAAGGCATGGGCACAAGTGCTGGCTAAGGCTTAAGGCATGGGCACAAGTACTGTCTAGGCTTAAGGCATGGGCATAAGTGCTGGCTATGCTTAAGGCAACGGCACAAGTGCTGGCTATGCTTAAGGCAACGGCACAAGTGCTGGCTATGCTTAAGGCATGGGCACAAGTGCTGGCTAGGCATAAGGCAAGGGCACAAGTGCTGGCTAAGGCATAAGGCATGGGCACAAGTGCTGGCTATGCTTAAGGCAAAGGCACAAGTGCTGGCTATGCTTAAGGCAACGGCACAAGTGCTGGCTAGGCTTAAGGCATGGACACAAGTGCTGGCTAGGCTTAAGGCCTGGGCACAAGTGCTGGCTAGGCTTAAGGCATGGGCACAAGTGCTGGCTAGGCATAAGGCAAGGGCACAAGTGCTGGCTAAGGCATAAGGCATGGGCACAAGTGCTGGCTATGCTTAAGGCAAAGGCACAAGTGCTGGCTATGCTTAAGGCAACGGCACAAGTGCTGGCTAGGCTTAAGGCATGGGCACAAGTGCTGGCTAAGGCTTAAGGCATGGGCACAAGTGCTGGCTAAGGCTTAAGGCATGGGCACAAGTGCTGGCTAAGGCTTAAGGCATGGGCACAAGTGCTGGCTAAGGCTTAAGGTATGGGCACAAGTGCTGGCTAAGGTTTAAGGCATGGGCACAAGTGCTGGCTAAGGTTTAAGGCATGGGCACAAGTGCTGGCTAAGGCTGAAGGCATGGGCACAAGTGCTGGCTAAGGCTTAAGGCATGGGCATAAGTGCTGGCTAAGGCTTAAGGCATGGGCACAAGTGCTGGCTAGGCTTAAGGCATGGGCACAAGTGCTGGCTAGGCTTAAGGCATACGGCTAACTCTTTGCACTCTTTGCATAAAGGGTTAGGCACCCATAGGGGTGAAGAGCTAGCTTTCAACCCTCTACTCTGTACTTGGACATTTAGGACTAGATCCTTTGTTGTACAGTGCGGAGCCTCTCCATAACCCCATGCTCCAAGCGACCAGGCACTTCTTGTCTGTCCTCCGTAAATGGGTAATGCCTTCTTCCCCAATTACAGTCGTGCATGCGCATTCAGACGGGACAAGAGCGAAGAGCGTAAAGCCTGCCCTGTGTGCATAACCATCATGTAACTAAAGACAGAAAAACAAACATGCAAGGGGCTCAAAAATGCTGGCTAAGGCTTAAGGCATGGGCAAAAGTGCTGGCTAAGGCTTAAGGCATGGGCACAAGTGCTGGCTAAGGCTTAAGGCATGGGCACAAGTGCTGGCTAAGGCTTAAGGCATGGGCACAAGTGCTGGCTAAGGCTTAAGGCATGGGCACAAGTGCTGGCTAAGGCTTAAGGCATGGGCACAAGTGCTGGCTAGGCTTAAGGCATACGGCTAACTCTTTGCACTCTTTGCATAAAGGGTTAGGCACCCATAGGGGTGAAGAGCTAGCTTTCACCCCTCTACTCTGTACTTGGACATTTAGGACTAGATCCTTTGTTGTACAGTGCGGAGCCTCTCCATAACCCCATGCTCCAAGCGACCAGGCACTTCTTGTCTGTCCTCCGTAAATGGGTAATGCCTTCTTCCCCAATTACAGTCGTGCATGCGCATTCAGACGGGACAAGAGCGAAGAGCGTAAAGCCTGCCCTGTGTGCATAACCATCATGTAACTAAAGACAGAAAAACAAACATGCAAGGGGCTCAAAAGTGCTGGCTAAGGCTTAAGGCATGGGCAAAAGTGCTGGCTAAGGCTTAAGGCATGGGCACAAGTGCTGGCTAAGGCTTAAGGCATGGGCACAAGTGCTGGCTAAGGCTTAAGGCATGGGCACAAGTGCTGGCTAAGGCTTAAGGCATGGGCACAAGTGCTGGCTAAGGCTTAAGGCATGGGCACAAGTGCTGGCTAAGGCTTAAGGTATGGGCACAAGTGCTGGCTAAGGTTTAAGGCATGGGCACAAGTGCTGGCTAAGGTTTAAGGCATGGGCACAAGTGCTGGCTAAGGCTGAAGGCATGGGCACAAGTGCTGGCTAAGGCTTAAGGCATGGGCATAAGTGCTGGCTAAGGCTTAAGGCATGGGCACAAGTGCTGGCTAGGCTTAAGGCATGGGCACAAGTGCTGGCTAGGCTTAAGGCATACGGCTAACTCTTTGCACTCTTTGCATAAAGGGTTAGGCACCCATAGGGGTGAAGAGCTAGCTTTCAACCCTCTACTCTGTACTTGGACATTTAGGACTAGATCCTTTGTTGTACAGTGCGGAGCCTCTCCATAACCCCATGCTCCAAGCGACCAGGCACTTCTTGTCTGTCCTCCGTAAATGGGTAATGCCTTCTTCCCCAATTACAGTCGTGCATGCGCATTCAGACGGGACAAGAGCGAAGAGCGTAAAGCCTGCCCTGTGTGCATAACCATCATGTAACTAAAGACAGAAAAACAAACATGCAAGGGGCTCAAAAATGCTGGCTAAGGCTTAAGGCATGGGCACAAGTGCTGTCTAAGGCTTAAGGCATGGGCACAAGTGCTGGCTAAGGCTTAAGGCATGGGCACAAGTGCTGGCTAAGGCTTAAGGCATGGGCACAAGTGCTGGCTAAGGCTTAAGGCATGGGCACAAGTGCTGGCTAGGCTTAAGGCATACGGCTAACTCTTTGCACTCTTTGCATAAAGGGTTAGGCACCCATAGGGGTGAAGAGCTAGCTTTCACCCCTCTACTCTGTACTTGGACATTTAGGACTAGATCCTTTGTTGTACAGTGCGGAGCCTCTCCATAACCCCATGCTCCAAGCGACCAGGCACTTCTTGTCTGTCCTCCGTAAATGGGTAATGCCTTCTTCCCCAATTACAGTCGTGCATGCGCATTCAGACGGGACAAGAGCGAAGAGCGTAAAGCCTGCCCTGTGTGCATAACCATCATGTAACTAAAGACAGAAAAACAAACATGCAAGGGGCTCAAAAGTGCTGGCTAAGGCTTAAGGCATGGGCAAAAGTGCTGGCTAAGGCTTAAGGCATGGGCACAAGTGCTGGCTAAGGCTTAAGGCATGGGCACAAGTGCTGGCTAAGGCTTAAGGCATGGGCACAAGTGCTGGCTAAGGCTTAAGGCATGGGCACAAGTGCTGGCTAAGGCTTAAGGCATGGGCACAAGTGCTGGCTAAGGCTTAAGGCATGGGCACAAGTGCTGGCTAGGCTTAAGGAATGGGCACAAGTGCTGGCTAGGCATAAGGCATGGGCACAAGTGCTGGCTAGGCATAAGGCATGGGCACAAGTGCTGGCTAAGGCTTAAGGCATGGGCACAAGTGCTGGCTAAGGCTTAAGGCATGGGCACAAGTGCTGGCTAAGGCTTAAGGCATGGGCACAAGTGCTGGCTATGCTTAAGGCAACGGCACAAGTGCTGGCTAGGCTTAAGGCATGGGCACAAGTGCTGGCTAAGGCTTAAGGCATGGGCACAAGTGCTGGCTAAGGCTTAAGGCATGGGCACAAGTGCTGGCTAAGGCTTAAGGCATGGGCACAAGTGCTGGCTAAGGCTTAAGGCATGGGCACAAGTGCTGGCTAAGGCTTAAGGCATGGGCACAAGTGCTGGCTAAGGCTTAAGGCATGGGCACAAGTGCTGGCTAAGGCTTAAGGCATGGGCACAAGTGCTGGCTAAGGCTTAAGGCCTGGGCACAAGTGCTGGCTAGGCTTAAGGCCTGGGCACAAGTGCTGGCTAGGCTTAAGGCATGGGCACAAGTGCTGGCTAGGCATAAGGCAAGGGCACAAGTGCTGGCTAAGGCTTAAGGCATGGGCACAAGTGCTGGCTAGGCATAAGGCATGGGCACAAGTGCTGGCTAGGCATAAGGCATGGGCACAAGTGCTGGCTAGACATAAGGCATGGGCACAAGTGATGGCTAGGCATAAGGCATGGGCACAAGTGCTGGCTAGGCATAAGACATGGGCACAAGTGCTGGCTAAGGTTTAAGGCATGGGCACAAGTGCTGGCTAAGGCTTAAGGCATGGGCACAAGTGCTGGCTAAGGCTTAAGGCATGGGCACAAGTGCTGGCTAAGGCTTAAGGCATGGGCACAAGTGCTGGCTATGCTTAAGGCAACGGCACAAGTGCTGGCTAGGCTTAAGGCATGGGCACAAGTGCTGGCTAAGGCTTAAGGCATGGGCACAAGTGCTGGCTAAGGCTTAAGGCATGGGCACAAGTGCTGGCTAAGGCTTAAGGCATGGGCACAAGTGCTGGCTAAGGCTTAAGGCATGGGCACAAGTGCTGGCTAAGGCTTAAGGCATGGGCACAAGTGCTGGCTAAGGCTTAAGGCATGGGCACAAGTGCTGGCTAAGGCTTAAGGCATGGGCACAAGTGCTGGCTAAGGCTTAAGGCCTGGGCACAAGTGCTGGCTAGGCTTAAGGCCTGGGCACAAGTGCTGGCTAGGCTTAAGGCATGGGCACAAGTGCTGGCTAGGCATAAGGCAAGGGCACAAGTGCTGGCTAAGGCTTAAGGCATGGGCACAAGTGCTGGCTATGCTTAAGGCAATGGCACAATTGCTGGCTATGCTTAAGGCAACGGCACAAGTGCTGGCTAAGGCTTAAGGCATGGGCACAAGTGCTGGCTAAGGCTTAAGGCATGGGCACAAGTGCTGGCTAGGCATAAGGCATGGGCACAAGTGCTGGCTAGGCATAAGGCATAGGCACAAGTGCTGGCTAGCCATAAGGCATGGGCACAAGTGCTGGCTAAGGCTTAAGGCATGGGCACAAGTGCTGGCTAAGGCTTAAGGCATGGGCACAAGTGCTGGCTAAGGCTTAAGGCATGGGCACAAGTGCTGGCTAAGGCTTAAGGCATGGGCACAAGTGCTGGCTAAGGCTTAAGGCATGGGCACAAGTACTGGCTAGGCTTAAGGCATGGGCACTAGTGCTGGCTATGCTTAAGGCAACGGCACAAGTGCTTGCTATGCTTAAGGCAACGGCACAAGTGCTGGCTAGGCTTAAGGCATGGGCACAAGTGCTGGCTAGGCTTAAGGCATGAGCACAAGTGCTGGCTAGGCATAAGGCATGGGCACAAGTGCTGGCTAGGCATAAGGCATGGGCACAAGTGCTGGCTAAGGCTTAAGGCATGGGCACCAGTGCTGGCTAAGGCTTAAGGCATGGGCACAAGTGCTGGCTAAGGCTTAAGGCATGGGCACAAGTGCTGGCTAAGGCTTAAGTCATGGGCACAAGTACTGGCTAGACTTAAGGCATGGGCAGAAGTGCTGCCTAAGGATTAAGGCAACGGCACAAGTGCTGGTTAGGCTTAAGGCAACGGCACAAGTGATGGCTAGGCTTAAGGCATGGGCACAAGAGATGGCTAGGCTTAAGGCATGGGTACAAGTGCTGGCTAGGCATAAGGCATGGGCACAAGTGCTGGCTAGGCTTAAGGCATGGGCACAAGTGCTGGCTAAGGCTTAAGGCATGGGCACAAGTGCTGGCTAAGGCTTAAGGCATGGGCACAAGTGCTGGCTAAGGCTTAAGGCCTTGGCACAAGTGCTGGCTAGCCTTAAGGCCTGGGCACAAGTGCTGGCTAGGCTTAAGGCATGGGCACAAGTGCTGGCTAGGCATAAGGCAAGGGCACAAGTGCTGGCTAAGGCTTAAGGCATGGGCACAAGTGCTGGCTATGGTTAAGGCAACGGCACAAGTGCTGGCTATGCTTAAGGCAACGGCACAAGTGCTGGCTAGGCTTAAGGCATGGGCACAAGTGCTGGCTAAGGCTTAAGGCATGGGCACAAGTGCTGGCTAAGGCTTAAGGCATGGGCACAAGTGCTGGCTAAGGCTTAATGCATGGGCACAAGTGCTGGCTAAGGCTTAAGGTATGGGCACAAGTGCTGGTTAAGGTTTAAGGCATGGGCACAAGTGCTGGCTAAGGTTTAAGGCATGGGCACAAGTGCTGGCTAAGGCTTAAGGCATGGGCACAAGTGCTGGCTAAGGCTTAAGGCATGGGCACAAGTACTGGCTAGGCTTAAGGCATGGGCAGAAGTGCTGCCTAAGGCTTAAGGCAACGGCACAAGTGCTGGTTAGGCTTAAGGCAACGGCACAAGTGATGGCTAGGCTTAAGGCATGGGCACAAGAGATGGCTAGGCTTAAGGCATGGGTACAAGTGCTGGCTAGGCATAAGGCATGGGCACAAGTGCTGGCTAAGGCTTAAGGCATGGGCACAAGTGCTGGCTAAGGCTTAAGGCATGGGCACAAGTGCTGGCTAAGGCTTAAGGCTTGGGCACAAGTGCTGGCTAGGCTTAAGGCCTGGGCACAAGTGCTGGCTAGGCTTAAGGCATGGGCACAAGTGCTGGCTAGGCATAAGGCAAGGGCACAAGTGCTGGCTAGGCATAAGGCATGGGCACAAGTGATGGCTAAGGCTTAAGGCATGGGCACAAGTGCTGGCTATGCTTAAGGCAACGGCACAAGTGCTGGCTATGCTTAAGGCAACGGCACAAGTGCTGGCTAGGCTTAAGGCATGGGCACAAGTGCTGGCTAAGGTTTAAGGCATGGGCACAAGTGCTGGCTAAGGCTGAAGGCATGGGCACAAGTGCTGGCTAAGGCTTAAGGCATGGGCATAAATGCTGGCTAAGGCTTAAGGCATGGGCACAAGTGCTGGCTAGGCTTAAGGCATGGGCACAAGTGCTGGCTAGGCTTAAGGCATACGGCTAACTCTTTGCATAAAGGGTTAGGCACCCATAGGGGTGAAGAGCTAGCTTTCACCCCTCTACTCTGTACTTGGACATTTAGGACTAGATCTTTGTTGTACAGTGCGGAGCCTCTCCATAACCCCATGCTCCAAGCGACCAGGCACTTCTTGTCTGTCCTCCGTAAATGGTTAATGCCTTCTTCCCCAATTACAGTCATGCATGCGCATTCAGACGGGACAAGAGCGAAGAGCGTAAAGCCTGCCCTGTGTGCATAACCATCATGTAACTAAAGACAGAAAAACAAACATGCAAGGGGCTCAAAAGTGCTGGCTAAGGCTTAAGGCATGGGCAAAAGTGCTGGCTAAGGCTTAAGGCATGGGCACAAGTGCTGGCTAAGGCTTAAGGCATGGGCACAAGTGCTGGCTAAGGCTTAAGGCATGGGCACAAGTGCTGGCTAAGGCTTAAGGCATGGGCACAAGTGCTGGCTAAGGCTTAAGGCATGGGCACAAGTGCTGGCTAGGCTTAAGGCATGGGCACAAGTGCTGGCTAGGCTTAAGGCAATGGCACAAGTGCTGGCTATGCTTAAGGCAACGGCACAAGTGCTGGCTAGGCTTAAGGCATGGGCACAAGTGCTGGCAAAGGCTTAAGACATGGGCACAAGTGCTGGCTAAGGCTTAAGGCATGGGCACAAGTGCTGGCTAAGGCTTAAGGCATGGGCACAAGTACTGTCTAGGCTTAAGGCATGGGCATAAGTGCTGGCTATGCTTAAGGCAACGGCACAAGTGCTGGCTATGCTTAAGGCAACGGCACAAGTGCTGGCTAGGCTTAAGGCATGGGCACAAGTGCTGGCTAAGGCTTAAGGCATGGACACAAGTGCTGGCTAGGCTTAAGGCCTGGGCACAAGTGCTGGCTAGGCTTAAGGCATGGGCACAAGTGCTGGCTAGGCATAAGGCAAGGGCACAAGTGCTGGCTAAGGCATAAGGCATGGGCACAAGTGCTGGCTATGCTTAAGGCAAAGGCACAAGTGCTGGCTATGCTTAAGGCAACGGCACAAGTGCTGGCTAGGCTTAAGGCATGGGCACAAGTGCTGGCTAAGGCTTAAGGCATGGGCACAAGTGCTGGCTAAGGCTTAAGGCATGGGCACAAGTGCTGGCTAAGGCTTAAGGCATGGGCACAAGTGCTGGCTAAGGCTTAAGGTATGGGCACAAGTGCTGGCTAAGGTTTAAGGCATGGGCACAAGTGCTGGCTAAGGTTTAAGGCATGGGCACAAGTGCTGGCTAAGGCTGAAGGCATGGGCACAAGTGCTGGCTAAGGCTTAAGGCATGGGCATAAGTGCTGGCTAAGGCTTAAGGCATGGGCACAAGTGCTGGCTAGGCTTAAGGCATGGGCACAAGTGCTGGCTAGGCTTAAGGCATACGGCTAACTCTTTGCACTCTTTGCATAAAGGGTTAGGCACCCATAGGGGTGAAGAGCTAGCTTTCAACCCTCTACTCTGTACTTGGACATTTAGGACTAGATCCTTTGTTGTACAGTGCGGAGCCTCTCCATAACCCCATGCTCCAAGCGACCAGGCACTTCTTGTCTGTCCTCCGTAAATGGGTAATGCCTTCTTCCCCAATTACAGTCGTGCATGCGCATTCAGACGGGACAAGAGCGAAGAGCGTAAAGCCTGCCCTGTGTGCATAACCATCATGTAACTAAAGACAGAAAAACAAACATGCAAGGGGCTCAAAAATGCTGGCTAAGGCTTAAGGCATGGGCAAAAGTGCTGGCTAAGGCTTAAGGCATGGGCACAAGTGCTGGCTAAGGCTTAAGGCATGGGCACAAGTGCTGGCTAAGGCTTAAGGCATGGGCACAAGTGCTGGCTAAGGCTTAAGGCATGGGCACAAGTGCTGGCTAAGGCTTAAGGCATGGGCACAAGTGCTGGCTAGGCTTAAGGCATACGGCTAACTCTTTGCACTCTTTGCATAAAGGGTTAGGCACCCATAGGGGTGAAGAGCTAGCTTTCACCCCTCTACTCTGTACTTGGACATTTAGGACTAGATCCTTTGTTGTACAGTGCGGAGCCTCTCCATAACCCCATGCTCCAAGCGACCAGGCACTTCTTGTCTGTCCTCCGTAAATGGGTAATGCCTTCTTCCCCAATTACAGTCGTGCATGCGCATTCAGACGGGACAAGAGCGAAGAGCGTAAAGCCTGCCCTGTGTGCATAACCATCATGTAACTAAAGACAGAAAAACAAACATGCAAGGGGCTCAAAAGTGCTGGCTAAGGCTTAAGGCATGGGCAAAAGTGCTGGCTAAGGCTTAAGGCATGGGCACAAGTGCTGGCTAAGGCTTAAGGCATGGGCACAAGTGCTGGCTAAGGCTTAAGGCATGGGCACAAGTGCTGGCTAAGGCTTAAGGCATGGGCACAAGTGCTGGCTAAGGCTTAAGGCATGGGCACAAGTGCTGGCTAAGGCTTAAGGCATGGGCACAAGTGCTGGCTAGGCTTAAGGAATGGGCACAAGTGCTGGCTAGGCATAAGGCATGGGCACAAGTGCTGGCTAGGCATAAGGCATGGGCACAAGTGCTGGCTAAGGCTTAAGGCATGGGCACAAGTGCTGGCTAAGGCTTAAGGCATGGGCACAAGTGCTGGCTAAGGCTTAAGGCATGGGCACAAGTGCTGGCTATGCTTAAGGCAACGGCACAAGTGCTGGCTAGGCTTAAGGCATGGGCACAAGTGCTGGCTAAGGCTTAAGGCATGGGCACAAGTGCTGGCTAAGGCTTAAGGCATGGGCACAAGTGCTGGCTAAGGCTTTAGGCATGGGCACAAGTGCTGGCTAAGGCTTAAGGCATGGGCACAAGTGCTGGCTAAGGCTTAAGGCATGGGCACAAGTGCTGGCTAAGGCTTAAGGCATGGGCACAAGTGCTGGCTAAGGCTTAAGGCATGGGCACAAGTGCTGGCTAAGGCTTAAGGCCTGGGCACAAGTGCTGGCTAGGCTTAAGGCCTGGGCACAAGTGCTGGCTAGGCTTAAGGCATGGGCACAAGTGCTGGCTAGGCATAAGGCAAGGGCACAAGTGCTGGCTAAGGCTTAAGGCATGGGCACAAGTGCTGGCTAGGCATAAGGCATGGGCACAAGTGCTGGCTAGGCATAAGGCATGGGCACAAGTGCTGGCTAGACATAAGGCATGGGCACAAGTGATGGCTAGGCATAAGGCATGGGCACAAGTGCTGGCTAGGCATAAGACATGGGCACAAGTGCTGGCTAAGGTTTAAGGCATGGGCACAAGTGCTGGCTAAGGCTTAAGGCATGGGCACAAGTGCTGGCTAAGGCTTAAGGCATGGGCACAAGTGCTGGCTAAGGCTTAAGGCATGGGCACAAGTGCTGGCTAAGGCTTAAGGCATGGGCACAAGTGCTGGCTAAGGCTTAAGGCATGGGCACAAGTGCTGGCTAGGCATAAGGCATGGGCACAAGTGCTGGCTAGGCATAAGGCATGGGCACAAGTGCTGTCTAGGCATAAGGCATGGGCACAAGAGCTGGCTAAGGCTTAAGGCATGGGCACAAGTGCTGGCTAAGGCTTAAGGCATGGGCACAAGTGCTGGCTAAGGCTTAAGGCATGGGCACAAGTGCTGGCTAAGGCTTAAGGCATGGGCACAAGTACTGGCTAGGCTTAAGGCATGGGCACAAGTGCTGGCTATGCTTAAGGCAACGGCACAAGTGCTGGCTATGCTTAAGGCAACGGCACAAGTGCTGGCTAGGCATAAGGCATGGGCACAAGTGCTGGCTAGGCTTAAGGCATGGGCACAAATGCTGGCTATGCTTAAGGCAACGGCACAAGTGCTGGCTATGCTTAAGGCAACGGCACAAGTGCTGGCTAGGCTTAAGGCATGGGCACAAGTGCTGGCAAAGGCTTAAGACATGGGCACAAGTGCTGGCTAAGGCTTAAGGCATGGGCACAAGTGCTGGCTAAGGCTTAAGGCATGGGCACAAGTACTGTCTAGGCTTAAGGCATGGGCATAAGTGCTGGCTATGCTTAAGGCAACGGCACAAGTGCTGGCTATGCTTAAGGCAACGGCACAAGTGCTGGCTAGGCTTAAGGCATGGGCACAAGTGCTGGCTAAGGCTTAAGGCATGGGCACAAGTGCTGGCTAGGCTTAAGGCCTGGGCACAAGTGCTGGCTAGGCTTAAGGCATGGGCACAAGTGCTGGCTAGGCATAAGGCAAGGGCACAAGTGCTGGCTAAGGCATAAGGCATGGGCACAAGTGCTGGCTATGCTTAAGGCAAAGGCACAAGTGCTGGCTATGCTTAAGGCAACGGCACAAGTGCTGGCTAGGCTTAAGGCATGGGCACAAGTGCTGGCTAAGGCTTAAGGCATGGGCACAAGTGCTGGCTAAGGCTTAAGGCATGGGCACAAGTGCTGGCTAAGGCTTAAGGTATGGGCACAAGTGCTGGCTAAGGTTTAAGGCATGGGCACAAGTGCTGGCTAAGGTTTAAGGCATGGGCACAAGTGCTGGCTAAGGCTGAAGGCATGGGCACAAGTGCTGGCTAGGCTTAAGGCATGGGCACAAGTGCTGGCTAGGCTTAAGGCATACGGCTAACTCTTTGCACTCTTTGCATAAAGGGTTAGGCACCCATAGGGGTGAAGAGCTAGCTTTCACCCCTCTACTCTGTACTTGGACATTTAGGACTAGATCCTTTGTTGTACAGTGCGGAGCCTCTCCATAACCCCATGCTCCAAGCGACCAGGCACTTCTTGTCTGTCCTCCGTAAATGGGTAATGCCTTCTTCCCCAATTACAGTCGTGCATGCGCATTCAGACGGGACAAGAGCGAAGAGCGTAAAGCCTGCCCTGTGTGCATAACCATCATGTAACTAAAGACAGAAAAACAAACATGCAAGGGGCTCAAAAGTGCTGGCTAAGGCTTAAGGCATGGGCAAAAGTGCTGGCTAAGGCTTAAGGCATGGGCACAAGTGCTGGCTAAGGCTTAAGGCATGGGCACAAGTGCTGGCTAAGGCTTAAGGCATGGGCACAAGTGCTGGCTAAGGCTTAAGGCATGGGCACAAGTGCTGGCTAAGGCTTAAGGCATGGGCACAAGTGCTGGCTAAGGCTTAAGGCATGGGCACAAGTGCTGGCTAGGCTTAAGGAATGGGCACAAGTGCTGGCTAGGCATAAGGCATGGGCACAAGTGCTGGCTAGGCATAAGGCATGGGCACAAGTGCTGGCTAAGGCTTAAGGCATGGGCACAAGTGCTGGCTAAGGCTTAAGGCATGGGCACAAGTGCTGGCTAAGGCTTAAGGCATGGGCACAAGTGCTGGCTATGCTTAAGGCAACGGCACAAGTGCTGGCTAGGCTTAAGGCATGGGCACAAGTGCTGGCTAAGGCTTAAGGCATGGGCACAAGTGCTGGCTAAGGCTTAAGGCATGGGCACAAGTGCTGGCTAAGGCTTTAGGCATGGGCACAAGTGCTGGCTAAGGCTTAAGGCATGGGCACAAGTGCTGGCTAAGGCTTAAGGCATGGGCACAAGTGCTGGCTAAGGCTTAAGGCATGGGCACAAGTGCTGGCTAAGGCTTAAGGCATGGGCACAAGTGCTGGCTAAGGCTTAAGGCCTGGGCACAAGTGCTGGCTAGGCTTAAGGCCTGGGCACAAGTGCTGGCTAGGCTTAAGGCATGGGCACAAGTGCTGGCTAGGCATAAGGCAAGGGCACAAGTGCTGGCTAAGGCTTAAGGCATGGGCACAAGTGCTGGCTAGGCATAAGGCATGGGCACAAGTGCTGGCTAGGCATAAGGCATGGGCACAAGTGCTGGCTAGACATAAGGCATGGGCACAAGTGATGGCTAGGCATAAGGCATGGGCACAAGTGCTGGCTAGGCATAAGACATGGGCACAAGTGCTGGCTAAGGTTTAAGGCATGGGCACAAGTGCTGGCTAAGGCTTAAGGCATGGGCACAAGTGCTGGCTAAGGCTTAAGGCATGGGCACAAGTGCTGGCTAAGGCTTAAGGCATGGGCACAAGTGCTGGCTAAGGCTTAAGGCATGGGCACAAGTGCTGGCTAAGGCTTAAGGCATGGGCACAAGTGCTGGCTAGGCATAAGGCATGGGCACAAGTGCTGGCTAGGCATAAGGCATGGGCACAAGTGCTGTCTAGGCATAAGGCATGGGCACAAGAGCTGGCTAAGGCTTAAGGCATGGGCACAAGTGCTGGCTAAGGCTTAAGGCATGGGCACAAGTGCTGGCTAAGGCTTAAGGCATGGGCACAAGTGCTGGCTAAGGCTTAAGGCATGGGCACAAGTACTGGCTAGGCTTAAGGCATGGGCACAAGTGCTGGCTATGCTTAAGGCAACGGCACAAGTGCTGGCTATGCTTAAGGCAACGGCACAAGTGCTGGCTAGGCATAAGGCATGGGCACAAGTGCTGGCTAGGCTTAAGGCATGGGCACAAATGCTGGCTATGCTTAAGGCAACGGCACAAGTGCTGGCTATGCTTAAGGCAACGGCACAAGTGCTGGCTAGGCTTAAGGCATGGGCACAAGTGCTGGCAAAGGCTTAAGACATGGGCACAAGTGCTGGCTAAGGCTTAAGGCATGGGCACAAGTGCTGGCTAAGGCTTAAGGCATGGGCACAAGTACTGTCTAGGCTTAAGGCATGGGCATAAGTGCTGGCTATGCTTAAGGCAACGGCACAAGTGCTGGCTATGCTTAAGGCAACGGCACAAGTGCTGGCTAGGCTTAAGGCATGGGCACAAGTGCTGGCTAAGGCTTAAGGCATGGGCACAAGTGCTGGCTAGGCTTAAGGCCTGGGCACAAGTGCTGGCTAGGCTTAAGGCATGGGCACAAGTGCTGGCTAGGCATAAGGCAAGGGCACAAGTGCTGGCTAAGGCATAAGGCATGGGCACAAGTGCTGGCTATGCTTAAGGCAAAGGCACAAGTGCTGGCTATGCTTAAGGCAACGGCACAAGTGCTGGCTAGGCTTAAGGCATGGGCACAAGTGCTGGCTAAGGCTTAAGGCATGGGCACAAGTGCTGGCTAAGGCTTAAGGCATGGGCACAAGTGCTGGCTAAGGCTTAAGGTATGGGCACAAGTGCTGGCTAAGGCTTAAGGCATGGGCACAAGTGCTGGCTATGCTTAAGGCAACGGCACAAGTGCTGGCTAGGCTTAAGGCATGGGCACAAGTGCTGGCTAAGGCTTAAGGCATGGGCACAAGTGCTGGCTAAGGCTTAAGGCATGGGCACAAGTGCTGGCTAAGGCTTTAGGCATGGGCACAAGTGCTGGCTAAGGCTTAAGGCATGGGCACAAGTGCTGGCTAAGGCTTAAGGCATGGGCACAAGTGCTGGCTAAGGCTTAAGGCATGGGCACAAGTGCTGGCTAAGGCTTAAGGCATGGGCACAAGTGCTGGCTAAGGCTTAAGGCCTGGGCACAAGTGCTGGCTAGGCTTAAGGCCTGGGCACAAGTGCTGGCTAGGCTTAAGGCATGGGCACAAGTGCTGGCTAGGCATAAGGCAAGGGCACAAGTGCTGGCTAAGGCTTAAGGCATGGGCACAAGTGCTGGCTAGGCATAAGGCATGGGCACAAGTGCTGGCTAGGCATAAGGCATGGGCACAAGTGCTGGCTAGACATAAGGCATGGGCACAAGTGATGGCTAGGCATAAGGCATGGGCACAAGTGCTGGCTAGGCATAAGACATGGGCACAAGTGCTGGCTAAGGTTTAAGGCATGGGCACAAGTGCTGGCTAAGGCTTAAGGCATGGGCACAAGTGCTGGCTAAGGCTTAAGGCATGGGCACAAGTGCTGGCTAAGGCTTAAGGCATGGGCACAAGTGCTGGCTAAGGCTTAAGGCATGGGCACAAGTGCTGGCTAAGGCTTAAGGCATGGGCACAAGTGCTGGCTAGGCATAAGGCATGGGCACAAGTGCTGGCTAGGCATAAGGCATGGGCACAAGTGCTGTCTAGGCATAAGGCATGGGCACAAGAGCTGGCTAAGGCTTAAGGCATGGGCACAAGTGCTGGCTAAGGCTTAAGGCATGGGCATAAGTGCTGGCTAAGGCTTAAGGCATGGGCACAAGTGCTGGCTAAGGCTTAAGGCATGGGCACAAGTACTGGCTAGGCTTAAGGCATGGGCACAAGTGCTGGCTATGCTTAAGGCAACGGCACAAGTGCTGGCTATGCTTAAGGCAACGGCACAAGTGCTGGCTAGGCATAAGGCATGGGCACAAGTGCTGGCTAGGCTTAAGGCATGGGCACAAATGCTGGCTATGCTTAAGGCAACGGCACAAGTGCTGGCTATGCTTAAGGCAACGGCACAAGTGCTGGCTAGGCTTAAGGCATGGGCACAAGTGCTGGCAAAGGCTTAAGACATGGGCACAAGTGCTGGCTAAGGCTTAAGGCATGGGCACAAGTGCTGGCTAAGGCTTAAGGCATGGGCACAAGTACTGTCTAGGCTTAAGGCATGGGCATAAGTGCTGGCTATGCTTAAGGCAACGGCACAAGTGCTGGCTATGCTTAAGGCAACGGCACAAGTGCTGGCTAGGCTTAAGGCATGGGCACAAGTGCTGGCTAAGGCTTAAGGCATGGGCACAAGTGCTGGCTAGGCTTAAGGCCTGGGCACAAGTGCTGGCTAGGCTTAAGGCATGGGCACAAGTGCTGGCTAGGCATAAGGCAAGGGCACAAGTGCTGGCTAAGGCATAAGGCATGGGCACAAGTGCTGGCTATGCTTAAGGCAAAGGCACAAGTGCTGGCTATGCTTAAGGCAACGGCACAAGTGCTGGCTAGGCTTAAGGCATGGGCACAAGTGCTGGCTAAGGCTTAAGGCATGGGCACAAGTGCTGGCTAAGGCTTAAGGCATGGGCACAAGTGCTGGCTAAGGCTTAAGGTATGGGCACAAGTGCTGGCTAAGGTTTAAGGCATGGGCACAAGTGCTGGCTAAGGTTTAAGGCATGGGCACAAGTGCTGGCTAAGGCTGAAGGCATGGGCACAAGTGCTGGCTAGGCTTAAGGCATGGGCACAAGTGCTGGCTAGGCTTAAGGCATACGGCTAACTCTTTGCACTCTTTGCATAAAGGGTTAGGCACCCATAGGGGTGAAGAGCTAGCTTTCACCCCTCTACTCTGTACTTGGACATTTAGGACTAGATCCTTTGTTGTACAGTGCGGAGCCTCTCCATAACCCCATGCTCCAAGCGACCAGGCACTTCTTGTCTGTCCTCCGTAAATGGGTAATGCCTTCTTCCCCAATTACAGTCGTGCATGCGCATTCAGACGGGACAAGAGCGAAGAGCGTAAAGCCTGCCCTGTGTGCATAACCATCATGTAACTAAAGACAGAAAAACAAACATGCAAGGGGCTCAAAAGTGCTGGCTAAGGCTTAAGGCATGGGCAAAAGTGCTGGCTAAGGCTTAAGGCATGGGCACAAGTGCTGGCTAAGGCTTAAGGCATGGGCACAAGTGCTGGCTAAGGCTTAAGGCATGGGCACAAGTGCTGGCTAAGGCTTAAGGCATGGGCACAAGTGCTGGCTAAGGCTTAAGGCATGGGCACAAGTGCTGGCTAAGGCTTAAGGCATGGGCACAAGTGCTGGCTAGGCTTAAGGAATGGGCACAAGTGCTGGCTAGGCATAAGGCATGTGCACAAGTGCTGGCTAGGCATAAGGCATGGGCACAAGTGCTGGCTAAGGCTTAAGGCATGGGCACAAGTGCTGGCTAAGGCTTAAGGCATGGGCACAAGTGCTGGCTAAGGCTTAAGGCATGGGCACAAGTGCTGGCTATGCTTAAGGCAACGGCACAAGTGCTGGCTAGGCTTAAGGCATGGGCACAAGTGCTGGCTAAGGCTTAAGGCATGGGCACAAGTGCTGGCTAAGGCTTAAGGCATGGGCACAAGTGCTGGCTAAGGCTTTAGGCATGGGCACAAGTGCTGGCTAAGGCTTAAGGCATGGGCACAAGTGCTGGCTAAGGCTTAAGGCATGGGCACAAGTGCTGGCTAAGGCTTAAGGCATGGGCACAAGTGCTGGCTAAGGCTTAAGGCATGGGCACAAGTGCTGGCTAAGGCTTAAGGCCTGGGCACAAGTGCTGGCTAGGCTTAAGGCCTGGGCACAAGTGCTGGCTAGGCTTAAGGCATGGGCACAAGTGCTGGCTAGGCATAAGGCAAGGGCACAAGTGCTGGCTAAGGCTTAAGGCATGGGCACAAGTGCTGGCTAGGCATAAGGCATGGGCACAAGTGCTGGCTAGGCATAAGGCATGGGCACAAGTGCTGGCTAGACGTAAGGCATGGGCACAAGTGATGGCTAGGCATAAGGCATGGGCACAAGTGCTGGCTAGGCATAAGACATGGGCACAAGTGCTGGCTAAGGTTTAAGGCATGGGCACAAGTGCTGGCTAAGGCTTAAGGCATGGGCACAAGTGCTGGCTAAGGCTTAAGGCATGGGCACAAGTGCTGGCTAAGGCTTAAGGCATGGGCACAAGTGCTGGCTAAGGCTTAAGGCATGGGCACAAGTGCTGGCTAAGGCTTAAGGCATGGGCACAAGTGCTGGCTAGGCATAAGGCATGGGCACAAGTGCTGGCTAGGCATAAGGCATGGGCACAAGTGCTGTCTAGGCATAAGGCATGGGCACAAGAGCTGGCTAAGGCTTAAGGCATGGGCACAAGTGCTGGCTAAGGCTTAAGGCATGGGCACAAGTGCTGGCTAAGGCTTAAGGCATGGGCACAAGTGCTGGCTAAGGCTTAAGGCATGGGCACAAGTACTGGCTAGGCTTAAGGCATGGGCACAAGTGCTGGCTATGCTTAAGGCAACGGCACAAGTGCTGGCTATGCTTAAGGCAACGGCACAAGTGCTGGCTAGGCATAAGGCATGGGCACAAGTGCTGGCTAGGCTTAAGGCATGGGCACAAATGCTGGCTATGCTTAAGGCAACGGCACAAGTGCTGGCTATGCTTAAGGCAACGGCACAAGTGCTGGCTAGGCTTAAGGCATGGGCACAAGTGCTGGCAAAGGCTTAAGACATGGGCACAAGTGCTGGCTAAGGCTTAAGGCATGGGCACAAGTGCTGGCTAAGGCTTAAGGCATGGGCACAAGTACTGTCTAGGCTTAAGGCATGGGCATAAGTGCTGGCTATGCTTAAGGCAACGGCACAAGTGCTGGCTATGCTTAAGGCAACGGCACAAGTGCTGGCTAGGCTTAAGGCATGGGCACAAGTGCTGGCTAAGGCTTAAGGCATGGGCACAAGTGCTGGCTAGGCTTAAGGCCTGGGCACAAGTGCTGGCTAGGCTTAAGGCATGGGCACAAGTGCTGGCTAGGCATAAGGCAAGGGCACAAGTGCTGGCTAAGGCATAAGGCATGGGCACAAGTGCTGGCTATGCTTAAGGCAAAGGCACAAGTGCTGGCTATGCTTAAGGCAACGGCACAAGTGCTGGCTAGGCTTAAGGCATGGGCACAAGTGCTGGCTAAGGCTTAAGGCATGGGCACAAGTGCTGGCTAAGGCTTAAGGCATGGGCACAAGTGCTGGCTAAGGCTTAAGGTATGGGCACAAGTGCTGGCTAAGGTTTAAGGCATGGGCACAAGTGCTGGCTAAGGTTTAAGGCATGGGCACAAGTGCTGGCTAAGGCTGAAGGCATGGGCACAAGTGCTGGCTAGGCTTAAGGCATGGGCACAAGTGCTGGCTAGGCTTAAGGCATACGGCTAACTCTTTGCACTCTTTGCATAAAGGGTTAGGCACCCATAGGGGTGAAGAGCTAGCTTTCACCCCTCTACTCTGTACTTGGACATTTAGGACTAGATCCTTTGTTGTACAGTGCGGAGCCTCTCCATAACCCCATGCTCCAAGCGACCAGGCACTTCTTGTCTGTCCTCCGTAAATGGGTAATGCCTTCTTCCCCAATTACAGTCGTGCATGCGCATTCAGACGGGACAAGAGCGAAGAGCGTAAAGCCTGCCCTGTGTGCATAACCATCATGTAACTAAAGACAGAAAAACAAACATGCAAGGGGCTCAAAAGTGCTGGCTAAGGCTTAAGGCATGGGCAAAAGTGCTGGCTAAGGCTTAAGGCATGGGCACAAGTGCTGGCTAAGGCTTAAGGCATGGGCACAAGTGCTGGCTAAGGCTTAAGGCATGGGCACAAGTGCTAGCTAAGGCTTAAGGCATGGGCACAAGTGCTGGCTAAGGCTTAAGGCATGGGCACAAGTGCTGGCTAGGCTTAAGGCATACGGCTAACTCTTTGCACTCTTTGCATAAAGGGTTAGGCACCCATAGGGGTGAAGAGCTAGCTTTCACCCCTCTACTCTGTACTTGGACATTTAGGACTAGATCCTTTGTTGTACAGTGCGGAGCCTCTCCATAACCCCATGCTCCAAGCGACCAGGCACTTCTTGTCTGTCCTCCGTAAATGGGTAATGCCTTCTTCCCCAATTACAGTCGTGCATGCGCATTCAGACGGGACAAGAGCGAAGAGCGTAAAGCCTGCCCTGTGTGCATAACCATCATGTAACTAAAGACAGAAAAACAAACATGCAAGGGGCTCAAAAGTGCTGGCTAAGGCTTAAGGCATGGGCAAAAGTGCTGGCTAAGGCTTAAGGCATGGGCACAAGTGCTGGCTAAGGCTTAAGGCATGGGCACAAGTGCTGGCTAAGGCTTAAGGCATGGGCACAAGTGCTGGCTAAGGCTTAAGGCATGGGCACAAGTGCTGGCTAAGGCTTAAGGCATGGGCACAAGTGCTGGCTAAGGCTTAAGGCATGGGCACAAGTGCTGGCTAGGCTTAAGGAATGGGCACAAGTGCTAACTAGGCATAAGGCATGGGCACAAGTGCTGGCTAGGCATAAGGCATGGGCACAAGTGCTGGCTAAGGCTTAAGGCATGGGCACAAGTGCTGGCTAAGGCTTAAGGCATGGGCACAAGTGCTGGCTAAGGCTTAAGGCATGGGCACAAGTGCTGGCTATGCTTAAGGCAACGGCACAAGTGCTGGCTAGGCTTAAGGCATGGGCACAAGTGCTGGCTAAGGCTTAAGGCATGGGCACAAGTGCTGGCTAAGGCTTAAGGCATGGGCACAAGTGCTGGCTAAGGCTTAAGGCATGGGCACAAGTGCTGGCTAAGGCTTAAGGCATGGGCACAAGTGCTGGCTAAGGCTTAAGGCATGGGCACAAGTGCTGGCTAAGGCTTAAGGCATGGGCACAAGTGCTGGCTAAGGCTTAAGGCATGGGCACAAGTGCTGGCTAAGGCTTAAGGCCTGGGCACAAGTGCTGGCTAGGCTTAAGGCCTGGGCACAAGTGCTGGCTAGGCTTAAGGCATGGGCACAAGTGCTGGCTAGGCATAAGGCAAGGGCACAAGTGCTGGCTAAGGCTTAAGGCATGGGCACAAGTGCTGGCTATGCTTAAGGCAATGGCACAATTGCTGGCTATGCTTAAGGCAACGGCACAAGTGCTGGCTAAGGCTTAATGCATGGGCACAAGTGCTGGCTAAGGCTTAAGGTATGGGCACAAGTGCTGGCTAAGGTTTAAGGCATGGGCACAAGTGCTGGCTAAGGTTTAAGGCATGGGCACAAGTGCTGGCTAAGGCTGAAGGCATGGGCACAAGTGCTGGCTAAGGCTTAAGGCATGGGCATAAGTGCTGGCTAAGGCTTAAGGCATGGGCACAAGTGCTGGCTAGGCTTAAGGCATGGGCACAAGTGCTGGCTAGGCTTAAGGCATACGGCTAACTCTTTGCACTCTTTGCATAAAGGGTTAGGCACCCATAGGGATGAAGAGCTAGCTTTCACCCTTCTACTCTGTACTTGGACATTTAGGACTAGATCTTTGTTGTACAGTGCGGAGCCTCTCCATAACCCCATGCTCCAAGCGACCAGGCACTTCTTGTCTGTCCTCCGTAAATGGGTAATGCCTTCTTCCCCAATTACAGTCATGCATGCGCATTCAGACGGGACAAGAGCGAAAAGCGTAAAGCCTGCCCTGTGTGCATAACCATCATGTAACTAAAGACAGAAAAACAAACATGCAAGGGGCTCAAAAGTGCTGGCTAAGGCTTAAGGCATGGGCAAAAGTGCTGGCTAAGGCTTAAGGCATGGGCACAAGTGCTGGCTAAGGCTTAAGGCATGGGCACAAGTGCTGGCTAAGGCTTAAGGCATGGGCACAAGTGCTGGCTAAGGCTTAAGGCATGGGCACAAGTGCTGGCTAAGGCTTAAGGCATGGGCACAAGTGCTGGCTAAGGCTTAAGGCATGGGCACAAGTGCTGGCTAAGGCTTAAGGCATGGGCACAAGTGCTGGTTAGGCTTAAGGCATGGGCACAAGTGCTGGCTAGGCTTAAGGCAAAGGCACAAGTGCTGGCTATGCTTAAGGCAACGGCACAAGTGCTGGCTAGGCTTAAGGCATGGGCACAAGTGCTGGCTAGGCTTAAGGCATGGGCACAAGTGCTGGCTAGGCATAAGGCATGGGCACAAGTGCTGGCTAGGCATAAGGCATGGGCACAAGTGCTGGCTAGGCATAAGGCATGGGCACAAGTGCTGGCTAGGCATAAGGCATGGGCACAAGTGCTGGCTAGGCATAAGACATGGGCACAAGTGCTGGCTAAGGTTTAAGGCATGGGCACAAGTGCTGGCTAAGGCTTAAGGCATGGGCACAAGTGCTGGCTAAGGCTTAAGGCATGGGCACAAGTGCTGGCTAAGGCTTACGGCATGGGCACAAGTGCTGGCTAAGGCTTAAGGCATGGGCACAAGTGCTGGCTAAGGCTTAAGGCATGGGCACAAGTGCTGGCTAGGCATAAGGCATGGGCACAAGTGCTGGCTAGGCATAAGGCATGGGCACAAGTGCTGGCTAAGGCTTAAGGCATGGGCACAAGTGCTGGCTAAGGCTTAAGGCATGGGCACAAGTGCTGGCTAAGGCTTAAGGCATGGGCACAAGTACTGGCTAAGGCTTAAGGCATGGGCACAAGTGCTGGCTAAGGCTTAAGGCATGGGCACAAGTACTGGCTAGGCTTAAGGCATGGGCACAAGTGCTGGCTATGCTTAAGGCAACGGCACAAGTGCTGGCTATGCTTAAGGCAACGGCACAAGTGCTGGCTAGGCTTAAGGCATGGGCACAAGTGCTGGCTAAGGCTTAAGGCATGGGCACAAGTGCTGGCTAGGCTTAAGGCCTGGGCACAAGTGCTGGCTAGGCTTAAGGCATGGGCACAAGTGCTGGCTAGGCATAAGGCAAGGGCACAAGTGCTGGCTAAGGCATAAGGCATGGGCACAAGTGCTGGCTATGCTTAAGGCAAAGGCACAAGTGCTGGCTATGCTTAAGGCAACGGCACAAGTGCTGGCTAGGCTTAAGGCATGGGCACAAGTGCTGGCTAAGGCTTAAGGCATGGGCACAAGTGCTGGCTAAGGTTTAAGGCATGGGCACAAGTGCTGGCTAAGGCTTAAGGCATGGGCACAAGTGCTGGCTAAGGCTTAAGGTATGGGCACAAGTGCTGGCTAAGGTTTAAGGCATGGGCACAAGTGCTGGCTAAGGTTTAAGGCATGGGCACAAGTGCTGGCTAAGGCTGAAGGCATGGGCACAAGTGCTGGCTAAGGCTTAAGGCATGGGCATAAGTGCTGGCTAAGGCTTAAGGAATGGGCACAAGTGCTGGCTAGGCTTAAGGCATGGGCACAAGTGCTGGCTAGGCTTAAGGCATACGGCTAACTCTTTGCACTCTTTGCATAAAGGGTTAGGCACCCATAGGGGTGAAGAGCTAGCTTTCACCCCTCTACTCTGTACTTGGACATTTAGGACTAGATCCTTTGTTGTACAGTGCGGAGCCTCTCCATAACCCCATGCTCCAAGCGACCAGGCACTTCTTGTCTGTCCTCCGTAAATGGGTAATGCCTTCTTCCCCAATTACAGTCGTGCATGCGCATTCAGACGGGACAAGAGCGAAGAGCGTAAAGCCTGCCCTGTGTGCATAACCATCATGTAACTAAAGACAGAAAAACAAACATGCAAGGGGCTCAAAAGTGCTGGCTAAGGCTTAAGGCATGGGCAAAAGTGCTGGCTAAGGCTTAAGGCATGGGCACAAGTGCTGGCTAAGGCTTAAGGCATGGGCACAAGTGCTGGCTAAGGCTTAAGGCATGGGCACAAGTGCTGGCTAAGGCTTAAGGCATGGGCACAAGTGCTGGCTAAGGCTTAAGGCATGGACACAAGTGCTGGCTAGGCTTAAGGCATACGGCTAACTCTTTGCACTCTTTGCATAAAGGGTTAGGCACCCATAGGGGTGAAGAGCTAGCTTTCACCCCTCTACTCTGTACTTGGACATTTAGGACTAGATCCTTTGTTGTACAGTGCGGAGCCTCTCCATAACCCCATGCTCCAAGCGACCAGGCACTTCTTGTCTGTCCTCCGTAAATGGGTAATGCCTTCTTCCCCAATTACAGTCGTGCATGCGCATTCAGACGGGACAAGAGCGAAGAGCGTAAAGCCTGCCCTGTGTGCATAACCATCATGTAACTAAAGACAGAAAAACAAACATGCAAGGGGCTCAAAAGTGCTGGCTAAGGCTTAAGACATGGGCAAAAGTGCTGGCTAAGGCTTAAGGCATGGGCACAAGTGCTGGCTAAGGCTTAAGGCATGGGCACAAGTGCTGGCTAAGGCTTAAGGCATGGGCACAAGTGCTGGCTAAGGCTTAAGGCATGGGCACAAGTGCTGGCTAAGGCTTAAGGCATGGGCACAAGTGCTGGCTAAGGCTTAAGGCATGGGCACAAGTGCTGGCTAGGCTTAAGGAATGGGCACAAGTGCTGGCTAGGCATAAGGCATGGGCACAAGTGCTGGCTAGGCATAAGGCATGGGCACAAGTGCTGGCTACGAATAAGGCATGGGCACAAGTACTGGCTAGGCATAAGGCATGGGCACAAGTGCTGGCTAGGCATAAGACATGGGCACAAGTGCTGGCTAAGGTTTAAGGCATGGGCACAAGTGCTGGCTAAGGCTTAAGGCATGGGCACAAGTGCTGGCTAAGGCTTAAGGCATGGGCACAAGTGCTGGCTAAGGCTTAAGGCATGGGCACAAGTGCTGGCTAGGCATAAGGCATGGGCACAAGTGCTGGCTAGGCATAAGGCATAGGCACAAGTGCTGGCTAGCCATAAGGCATGGGCACAAGTGCTGGCTAAGGCTTAAGGCATGGGCACAAGTGCTGGCTAAGGCTTAAGGCATGGGCACAAGTGCTGGCTAAGGCTTAAGGCATGGGCACAAGTGCTGGCTAAGGCTTAAGGCATGGGCACAAGTGCTGGCTAAGGCTTAAGGCATGGGCACAAGTACTGGCTAGGCTTAAGGCATGGGCACTAGTGCTGGCTATGCTTAAGGCAACGGCACAAGTGCTTGCTATGCTTAAGGCAACTGCACAAGTGCTGGCTAGGCTTAAGGCATGGGCAAAAGTGCTGGCTAGGCTTAAGGCATGAGCACAAGTGCTGGCTAGGCATAAGGCATGGGCACAAGTGCTGGCTAGGCATAAGGCATGGGCACAAGTGCTGGCTAAGGCTTAAGGCATGGGCACCAGTGCTGGCTAAGGCTTAAGGCATGGGCACAAGTGCTGGCTAAGGCTTAAGGCATGGGCACAAGTGCTGGCTAAGGCTTAAGGCATGGGCACAAGTGCTGGCTAAGGCTTAAGGCATGGGCACAAGTGCTGGCTAAGGCTTAAGGCATGGGCACAAGTGCTGGCTAAGGCTTAAGGCATGGGCACAAGTGCTGGCTAAGGCTTAAGGCATGGGCACAAGTGCTGGCTAGGCTTAAGGAATGGGCACAAGTGCTGGCTAGGCATAAGGCATGGGCACAAGTGCTGGCTAGGCATAAGGCATGGGCACAAGTGCTGGCTACGAATAAGGCATGGGCACAAGTACTGGCTAGGCATAAGGCATGGGCACAAGTGCTGGCTAGGCATAAGACATGGGCAAAAGTGCTGGCTAAGGCTTAAGGCATGGGCACAAGTGCTGGCTAAGGCTTAAGGCATGGGCACAAGTGCTGGCTAAGGCTTAAGGCATGGGCACAAGTGCTGGCTAAGGCTTAAGGCATGGGCACAAGTGCTGGCTAAGGCTTAAGGCATGGGCACAAGTGCTGGCTAAGGCTTAAGGCATGGGCACAAGTGCTGGCTAGGCTTAAGGAATGGGCACAAGTGCTGGCTAGGCATAAGGCATGGGCACAAGTGCTGGCTAGGCATAAGGCATGGGCACAAGTGCTGGCTACGAATAAGGCATGGGCACAAGTACTGGCTAGGCATAAGGCATGGGCACAAGTGCTGGCTAGGCATAAGACATGGGCACAAGTGCTGGCTAAGGTTTAAGGCATGGGCACAAGTGCTGGCTAAGGCTTAAGGCATGGGCACAAGTGCTGGCTAAGGCTTAAGGCATGGGCACAAGTGCTGGCTAAGGCTTAAGGCATGGGCACAAGTGCTGGCTAGGCATAAGGCATGGGCACAAGTGCTGGCTAGGCATAAGGCATAGGCACAAGTGCTGGCTAGCCATAAGGCATGGGCACAAGTGCTGGCTAAGGCTTAAGGCATGGGCACAAGTGCTGGCTAAGGCTTAAGGCATGGGCACAAGTGCTGGCTAAGGCTTAAGGCATGGGCACAAGTGCTGGCTAAGGCTTAAGGCATGGGCACAAGTGCTGGCTAAGGCTTAAGGCATGGGCACAAGTACTGGCTAGGCTTAAGGCATGGGCACTAGTGCTGGCTATGCTTAAGGCAACGGCACAAGTGCTTGCTATGCTTAAGGCAACGGCACAAGTGCTGGCTAGGCTTAAGGCATGGGCACAAGTGCTGGCTAGGCTTAAGGCATGAGCACAAGTGCTGGCTAGGCATAAGGCATGGGCACAAGTGCTGGCTAGGCATAAGGCATGGGCACAAGTGCTGGCTAAGGCTTAAGGCATGGGCACCAGTGCTGGCTAAGGCTTAAGGCATGGGCACAAGTGCTGGCTAAGGCTTAAGGCATGGGCACAAGTGCTGGCTAAGGCTTAAGTCATGGGCACAAGTACTGGCTAGACTTAAGGCATGGGCAGAAGTGCTGCCTAAGGCTTAAGGCAACGGCACAAGTGCTGGTTAGGCTTAAGGCAACGGCACAAGTGATGGCTAGGCTTAAGGCATGGGCACAAGAGATGGCTAGGCTTAAGGCATGGGTACAAGTGCTGGCTAGGCATAAGGCATGGGCACAAGTGCTGGCTAGGCTTAAGGCATGGGCACAAGTGCTGGCTAAGGCTTAAGGCATGGGCACAAGTGCTGGCTAAGGCTTAAGGCATGGGCACAAGTGCTGGCTAAGGCTTAAGGCCTTGGCACAAGTGCTGGCTAGCCTTAAGGCCTGGGCACAAGTGCTGGCTAGGCTTAAGGCATGGGCACAAGTGCTGGCTAGGCATAAGGCAAGGGCACAAGTGCTGGCTAAGGCTTAAGGCATGGGCACAAGTGCTGGCTATGGTTAAGGCAACGGCACAAGTGCTGGCTATGCTTAAGGCAACGGCACAAGTGCTGGCTAGGCTTAAGGCATGGGCACAAGTGCTGGCTAAGGCTTAAGGCATGGGCACAAGTGCTGGCTAAGGCTTAAGGCATGGGCACAAGTGCTGGCTAAGGCTTAATGCATGGGCACAAGTGCTGGCTAAGGCTTAAGGTATGGGCACAAGTGCTGGTTAAGGTTTAAGGCATGGGCACAAGTGCTGGCTAAGGTTTAAGGCATGGGCACAAGTGCTGGCTAAGGCTTAAGGCATGGGCACAAGTGCTGGCTAAGGCTTAAGGCATGGGCACAAGTACTGGCTAGGCTTAAGGCATGGGCAGAAGTGCTGCCTAAGGCTTAAGGCAACGGCACAAGTGCTGGTTAGGCTTAAGGCAACGGCACAAGTGATGGCTAGGCTTAAGGCATGGGCACAAGAGATGGCTAGGCTTAAGGCATGGGTACAAGTGCTGGCTAGGCATAAGGCATGGGCACAAGTGCTGGCTAAGGCTTAAGGCATGGGCACAAGTGCTGGCTAAGGCTTAAGGCATGGGCACAAGTGCTGGCTAAGGCTTAAGGCATGGGCACAAGTGCTGGCTAGGCATAAGGCATGGGCACAAGTGCTGGCTAGGCATAAGGCATAGGCACAAGTGCTGGCTAGCCATAAGGCATGGGCACAAGTGCTGGCTAAGGCTTAAGGCATGGGCACAAGTGCTGGCTAAGGCTTAAGGCATGGGCACAAGTGCTGGCTAAGGCTTAAGGCATGGGCACAAGTGCTGGCTAAGGCTTAAGGCATGGGCACAAGTGCTGGCTAAGGCTTAAGGCATGGGCACAAGTACTGGCTAGGCTTAAGGCATGGGCACTAGTGCTGGCTATGCTTAAGGCAACGGCACAAGTGCTTGCTATGCTTAAGGCAACGGCACAAGTGCTGGCTAGGCTTAAGGCATGGGCACAAGTGCTGGCTAGGCTTAAGGCATGAGCACAAGTGCTGGCTAGGCATAAGGCATGGGCACAAGTGCTGGCTAGGCATAAGGCATGGGCACAAGTGCTGGCTAAGGCTTAAGGCATGGGCACCAGTGCTGGCTAAGGCTTAAGGCATGGGCACAAGTGCTGGCTAAGGCTTAAGGCATGGGCACAAGTGCTGGCTAAGGCTTAAGTCATGGGCACAAGTACTGGCTAGACTTAAGGCATGGGCAGAAGTGCTGCCTAAGGCTTAAGGCAACGGCACAAGTGCTGGTTAGGCTTAAGGCAACGGCACAAGTGATGGCTAGGCTTAAGGCATGGGCACAAGAGATGGCTAGGCTTAAGGCATGGGTACAAGTGCTGGCTAGGCATAAGGCATGGGCACAAGTGCTGGCTAGGCTTAAGTCATGGGCACAAGTGCTGGCTAAGGCTTAAGGCATGGGCACAAGTGCTGGCTAAGGCTTAAGGCATGGGCACAAGTGCTGGCTAAGGCTTAAGGCCTTGGCACAAGTGCTGGCTAGCCTTAAGGCCTGGGCACAAGTGCTGGCTAGGCTTAAGGCATGGGCACAAGTGCTGGCTAGGCATAAGGCAAGGGCACAAGTGCTGGCTAAGGCTTAAGGCATGGGCACAAGTGCTGGCTATGGTTAAGGCAACGGCACAAGTGCTGGCTATGCTTAAGGCAACGGCACAAGTGCTGGCTAGGCTTAAGGCATGGGCACAAGTGCTGGCTAAGGCTTAAGGCATGGGCACAAGTGCTGGCTAAGGCTTAAGGCATGGGCACAAGTGCTGGCTAAGGCTTAATGCATGGGCACAAGTGCTGGCTAAGGCTTAAGGTATGGGCACAAGTGCTGGTTAAGGTTTAAGGCATGGGCACAAGTGCTGGCTAAGGTTTAAGGCATGGGCACAAGTGCTGGCTAAGGATTAAGGCATGGGCACAAGTGCTGGCTAAGGCTTAAGGCATGGGCACAAGTACTGGCTAGGCTTAAGGCATGGGCAGAAGTGCTGCCTAAGGCTTAAGGCAACGGCACAAGTGCTGGTTAGGCTTAAGGCAACGGCACAAGTGATGGCTAGGCTTAAGGCATGGGCACAAGAGATGGCTAGGCTTAAGGCATGGGTACAAGTGCTGGCTAGGCATAAGGCATGGGCACAAGTGCTGGCTAAGGCTTAAGGCATGGGCACAAGTGCTGGCTAAGGCTTAAGGCATGGGCACAAGTGCTGGCTAAGGCTTAAGGCTTGGGCACAAGTGCTGGCTAGGCTTAAGGCCTGGGCACAAGTGCTGGCTAGGCTTAAGGCATGGGCACAAGTGCTGGCTAGGCATAAGGCAAGGGCACAAGTGCTGGCTAGGCATAAGGCATGGGCACAAGTGATGGCTAAGGCTTAAGGCATGGGCACAAGTGCTGGCTATGCTTAAGGCAACGGCACAAGTGCTGGCTATGCTTAAGGCAACGGCACAAGTGCTGGCTAGGCTTAAGGCATGGGCACAAGTGCTGGCTAAGGTTTAAGGCATGGGCACAAGTGCTGGCTAAGGCTGAAGGCATGGGCACAAGTGCTGGCTAAGGCTTAAGGCATGGGCATAAATGCTGGCTAAGGCTTAAGGCATGGGCACAAGTGCTGGCTAGGCTTAAGGCATGGGCACAAGTGCTGGCTAGGCTTAAGGCATACGGCTAACTCTTTGCATAAAGGGTTAGGCACCCATAGGGGTGAAGAGCTAGCTTTCACCCCTCTACTCTGTACTTGGACATTTAGGACTAGATCTTTGTTGTACAGTGCGGAGCCTCTCCATAACCCCATGCTCCAAGCGACCAGGCACTTCTTGTCTGTCCTCCGTAAATGGTTAATGCCTTCTTCCCCAATTACAGTCATGCATGCGCATTCAGACGGGACAAGAGCGAAGAGCGTAAAGCCTGCCCTGTGTGCATAACCATCATGTAACTAAAGACAGAAAAACAAACATGCAAGGGGCTCAAAAGTGCTGGCTAAGGCTTAAGGCATGGGCAAAAGTGCTGGCTAAGGCTTAAGGCATGGGCACAAGTGCTGGCTAAGGCTTAAGGCATGGGCACAAGTGCTGGCTAAGGCTTAAGGCATGGGCACAAGTGCTGGCTAAGGCTTAAGGCATGGGCACAAGTGCTGGCTAAGGCTTAAGGCATGGGCACAAGTGGTGGCTAGGCTTAAGGCATGGGCACAAGTGCTGGCTAGGCTTAAGGCAATGGCACAAGTGCTGGCTATGCTTAAGGCAACGGCACAAGTGCTGGCTAGGCTTAAGGCATGGGCACAAGTGCTGGCTAGGCTTAAGGCATGGGCACAAGTGCTGGCTAGGCATAAGGCATGGGCACAAGTGCTGGCTAGGCATAAGGCATGGGCACAAGTGCTGGCTAGGCATAAGGCATGGGCACAAGTGCTGGCTAGGCATAAGACATGGGCACAAGTGCTGGCTAAGGTTTAAGGCATGGGCACAAGTGCTGGCTAAGGCTTAAGGCATGGGCACAAGTGCTGGCTATGCTTAAGGCAACGGCACAAGTGCTGGCTAAGGCTTAAGGCATGGGCACAAGTGCTGGCTAAGGCTTAAGGCATGGGCACAAGTGCTGGCTAGGCTTAAGGCCTGGGCACAAGTGCTGGCTAGGCTTAAGGCATGGGCACAAGTGCTGGCTAGGCATAAGGCAAGGGCACAAGTGCTGGCTAAGGCTTAAGGCATGGGCACAAGTGCTGGCTATGCTTAAGGCAACGGCACAAGTGCTGGCTATGCTTAAGGCAACGGCACAAGTGCTGGCTAGGCATAAGGCATGGGCACAAGTGCTGGCTAAGGCTTAAGGCATGGGCACATGTGCTGGCTAAGGCTTAAGGCATGGGCACAAGTGCTGGCTAAGGCTTAAGGCATGGGCACAAGTGCTGGCTAAGGCTTAAGGTATGGGCACAAGTGCTGGCTAGGCTTAAGGCATGGGCACAAATGCTGGCTATGCTTAAGGCAACGGCACAAGTGCTGGCTATGCTTAAGGCAACGGCACAAGTGCTGGCTAGGCTTAAGGCATGGGCACAAGTGCTGGCAAAGGCTTAAGACATGGGCACAAGTGCTGGCTAAGGCTTAAGGCATGGGCACAAGTGCTGGCTAAGGCTTAAGGCATGGGCACAAGTACTGTCTAGGCTTAAGGCATGGGCATAAGTGCTGGCTATGCTTAAGGCAACGGCACAAGTGCTGGCTATGCTTAAGGCAACGGCACAAGTGCTGGCTAGGCTTAAGGCATGGGCACAAGTGCTGGCTAAGGCTTAAGGCATGGACACAAGTGCTGGCTAGGCTTAAGGCCTGGGCACAAGTGCTAGCTAGGCTTAAGGCATGGGCACAAGTGCTGGCTAGGCATAAGGCAAGGGCACAAGTGCTGGCTAAGGCATAAGGCATGGGCACAAGTGCTGGCTATGCTTAAGGCAACGGCACAAGTGCTGGCTAGGCTTAAGGCATGGGCACAAGTGCTGGCTAAGGCTTAAGGCATGGGCACAAGTGCTGGCTAAGGCTTAAGGCATGGGCACAAGTGCTGGCTAAGGCTTAAGGCATGGGCACAAGTGCTGGCTAAGGCTTAAGGTATGGGCACAAGTGCTGGCTAAGGTTTAAGGCATGGGCACAAGTGCTGGCTAAGGTTTAAGGCATGGGCACAAGTGCTGGCTAAGGCTGAAGGCATGGGCACAAGTGCTGGCTAAGGCTTAAGGCATGGGCATAAGTGCTGGCTAAGGCTTAAGGCATGGGCACAAGTGCTGGCTAGGCTTAAGGCATGGGCACAAGTGCTGGCTAGGCTTAAGGCATACGGCTAACTCTTTGCACTCTTTGCATAAAGGGTTAGGCACCCATAGGGGTGAAGAGCTAGCTTTCACCCCTCTACTCTGTACTTGGACATTTAGGACTAGATCCTTTGTTGTACAGTGCGGAGCCTCTCCATAACCCCATGCTCCAAGCGACCAGGCACTTCTTGTCTGTCCTCCGTAAATGGGTAATGCCTTCTTCCCCAATTACAGTCGTGCATGCGCATTCAGACGGGACAAGAGCGAAGAGCGTAAAGCCTGCCCTGTGTGCATAACCATCATGTAACTAAAGACAGAAAAACAAACATGCAAGGGGCTCAAAAATGCTGGCTAAGGCTTAAGGCATGGGCAAAAGTGCTGGCTAAGGCTTAAGGCATGGGCACAAGTGCTGGCTAAGGCTTAAGGCATGGGCACAAGTGCTGGCTAAGGCTTAAGGCATGGGCACAAGTGCTGGCTAAGGCTTAAGGCATGGGCACAAGTGCTGGCTAAGGCTTAAGGCATGGGCACAAGTGCTGGCTAGGCTTAAGGCATACGGCTAACTCTTTGCACTCTTTGCATAAAGGGTTAGGCACCCATAGGGGTGAAGAGCTAGCTTTCACCCCTCTACTCTGTACTTGGACATTTAGGACTAGATCCTTTGTTGTACAGTGCGGAGCCTCTCCATAACCCCATGCTCCAAGCGACCAGGCACTTCTTGTCTGTCCTCCGTAAATGGGTAATGCCTTCTTCCCCAATTACAGTCGTGCATGCGCATTCAGACGGGACAAGAGCGAAGAGCGTAAAGCCTGCCCTGTGTGCATAACCATCATGTAACTAAAGACAGAAAAACAAACATGCAAGGGGCTCAAAAGTGCTGGCTAAGGCTTAAGGCATGGGCAAAAGTGCTGGCTAAGGCTTAAGGCATGGGCACAAGTGCTGGCTAAGGCTTAAGGCATGGGCACAAGTGCTGGCTAAGGCTTAAGGCATGGGCACAAGTGCTGGCTAAGGCTTAAGGCATGGGCACAAGTGCTGGCTAAGGCTTAAGGCATGGGCACAAGTGCTGGCTAAGGCTTAAGGCATGGGCACAAGTGCTGGCTAGGCTTAAGGAATGGGCACAAGTGCTGGCTAGGCATAAGGCATGGGCACAAGTGCTGGCTAGGCATAAGGCATGGGCACAAGTGCTGGCTAAGGCTTAAGGCATGGGCACAAGTGCTGGCTAAGGCTTAAGGCATGGGCACAAGTGCTGGCTAAGGCTTAAGGCATGGGCACAAGTGCTGGCTATGCTTAAGGCAACGGCACAAGTGCTGGCTAGGCTTAAGGCATGGGCACAAGTGCTGGCTAAGGCTTAAGGCATGGGCACAAGTGCTGGCTAAGGCTTAAGGCATGGGCACAAGTGCTGGCTAAGGCTTAAGGCATGGGCACAAGTGCTGGCTAAGGCTTAAGGCATGGGCACAAGTGCTGGCTAAGGCTTAAGGCATGGGCACAAGTGCTGGCTAAGGCTTAAGGCATGGGCACAAGTGCTGGCTAAGGCTTAAGGCATGGGCACAAGTGCTGGCTAAGGCTTAAGGCCTGGGCACAAGTGCTGGCTAGGCTTAAGGCCTGGGCACAAGTGCTGGCTAGGCTTAAGGCATGGGCACAAGTGCTGGCTAGGCATAAGGCAAGGGCACAAGTGCTGGCTAAGGCTTAAGGCATGGGCACAAGTGCTGGCTATGCTTAAGGCAATGGCACAATTGCTGGCTATGCTTAAGGCAACGGCACAAGTGCTGGCTATGGCTTAATGCATGGGCACAAGTGCTGGCTAAGGCTTAAGGTATGGGCACAAGTGCTGGCTAAGGCTTAAGGCATGGGCATAAGTGCTGGCTAAGGCTTAAGGCATGGGCACAAGTGCTGGCTAGGCTTAAGGCATGGGCACAAGTGCTGGCTAGGCTTAAGGCATACGGCTAACTCTTTGCACTCTTTGCATAAAGGGTTAGGCACCCATAGGGATGAAGAGCTAGCTTTCACCCTTCTACTCTGTACTTGGACATTTAGGACTAGATCTTTGTTGTACAGTGCGGAGCCTCTCCATAACCCCATGCTCCAAGCGACCAGGCACTTCTTGTCTGTCCTCCGTAAATGGGTAATGCCTTCTTCCCCAATTACAGTCGTGCATGCGCATTCAGACGGGACAAGAGCGAAAAGCGTAAAGCCTGCCCTGTGTGCATAACCATCATGTAACTAAAGACAGAAAAACAAACATGCAAGGGGCTCAAAAGTGCTGGCTAAGGCTTAAGGCATGGGCAAAAGTGCTGGCTAAGGCTTAAGGCATGGGCACAAGTGCTGGCTAAGGCTTAAGGCATGGGCACAAGTGCTGGCTAAGGCTTAAGGCATGGGCACAAGTGCTGGCTAAGGCTTAAGGCATGGGCACAAGTGCTGGCTAAGGCTTAAGGCATGGGCACAAGTGCTGGCTAAGGCTTAAGGCATGGGCACAAGTGCTGGCTAAGGCTTAAGGCATGGGCACAAGTGCTGGTTAGGCTTAAGGCATGGGCACAAGTGCTGGCTAGGCTTAAGGCAAAGGCACAAGTGCTGGCTATGCTTAAGGCAACGGCACAAGTGCTGGCTAGGCTTAAGGCATGGGCACAAGTGCTGGCTAGGCTTAAGGCATGGGCACAAGTGCTGGCTAGGCATAAGGCATGGGCACAAGTGCTGGCTAGGCATAAGGCATGGGCACAAGTGCTGGCTAGGCATAAGGCATGGGCACAAGTGCTGGCTAGGCATAAGGCATGGGCACAAGTGCTGGCTAGGCATAAGACATGGGCACAAGTGCTGGCTAAGGTTTAAGGCATGGGCACAAGTGCTGGCTAAGGCTTAAGGCATGGGCACAAGTGCTGGCTAAGGCTTAAGGCATGGGCACAAGTGCTGGCTAAGGCTTACGGCATGGGCACAAGTGCTGGCTAAGGCTTAAGGCATGGGCACAAGTGCTGGCTAAGGCTTAAGGCATGGGCACAAGTGCTGGCTAGGCATAAGGCATGGGCACAAGTGCTGGCTAGGCATAAGGCATGGGCACAAGTGCTGGCTAAGGCTTAAGGCATGGGCACAAGTGCTGGCTAAGGCTTAAGGCATGGGCACAAGTGCTGGCTAAGGCTTAAGGCATGGGCACAAGTACTGGCTAAGGCTTAAGGCATGGGCACAAGTGCTGGCTAAGGCTTAAGGCATGGGCACAAGTACTGGCTAGGCTTAAGGCATGGGCACAAGTGCTGGCTATGCTTAAGGCAACGGCACAAGTGCTGGCTATGCTTAAGGCAACGGCACAAGTGCTGGCTAGGCTTAAGGCATGGGCACAAGTGCTGGCTAAGGCTTAAGGCATGGGCACAAGTGCTGGCTAGGCTTAAGGCCTGGGCACAAGTGCTGGCTAGGCTTAAAGCATGGGCACAAGTGCTGGCTAGGCATAAGGCAAGGGCACAAGTGCTGGCTAAGGCATAAGGCATGGGCACAAGTGCTGGCTATGCTTAAGGCAAAGGCACAAGTGCTGGCTATGCTTAAGGCAACGGCACAAGTGCTGGCTAGGCTTAAGGCATGGGCACAAGTGCTGGCTAAGGCTTAAGGCATGGGCACAAGTGCTGGCTAAGGTTTAAGGCATGGGCACAAGTGCTGGCTAAGGCTTAAGGCATGGGCACAAGTGCTGGCTAGGCATAAGGCATGGGCACAAGTGCTGGCTAGGCATAAGGCATAGGCACAAGTGCTGGCTAGCCATAAGGCATGGGCACAAGTGCTGGCTAAGGCTTAAGGCATGGGCACAAGTGCTGGCTAAGGCTTAAGGCATGGGCACAAGTGCTGGCTAAGGCTTAAGGCATGGGCACAAGTGCTGGCTAAGGCTTAAGGCATGGGCACAAGTGCTGGCTAAGGCTTAAGGCATGGGCACAAGTACTGGCTAGGCTTAAGGCATGGGCACTAGTGCTGGCTATGCTTAAGGCAACGGCACAAGTGCTTGCTATGCTTAAGGCAACGGCACAAGTGCTGGCTAGGCTTAAGGCATGGGCACAAGTGCTGGCTAGGCTTAAGGCATGAGCACAAGTGCTGGCTAGGCATAAGGCATGGGCACAAGTGCTGGCTAGGCATAAGGCATGGGCACAAGTGCTGGCTAAGGCTTAAGGCATGGGCACCAGTGCTGGCTAAGGCTTAAGGCATGGGCACAAGTGCTGGCTAAGGCTTAAGGCATGGGCACAAGTGCTGGCTAAGGCTTAAGTCATGGGCACAAGTACTGGCTAGACTTAAGGCATGGGCAGAAGTGCTGCCTAAGGCTTAAGGCAACGGCACAAGTGCTGGTTAGGCTTAAGGCAACGGCACAAGTGATGGCTAGGCTTAAGGCATGGGCACAAGAGATGGCTAGGCTTAAGGCATGGGTACAAGTGCTGGCTAGGCATAAGGCATGGGCACAAGTGCTGGCTAGGCTTAAGTCATGGGCACAAGTGCTGGCTAAGGCTTAAGGCATGGGCACAAGTGCTGGCTAGGCTTAAGGCCTGGGCACAAGTGCTGGCTAGGCTTAAGGCATGGGCACAAGTGCTGGCTAGGCATAAGGCAAGGGCACAAGTGCTGGCTAAGGCATAAGGCATGGGCACAAGTGCTGGCTATGCTTAAGGCAAAGGCACAAGTGCTGGCTATGCTTAAGGCAACGGCACAAGTGCTGGCTAGGCTTAAGGCATGGGCACAAGTGCTGGCTAAGGCTTAAGGCATGGGCACAAGTGCTGGCTAAGGTTTAAGGCATGGGCACAAGTGCTGGCTAAGGCTTAAGGCATGGGCACAAGTGCTGGCTAAGGCTTAAGGTATGGGCACAAGTGCTGGCTAAGGTTTAAGGCATGGGCACAAGTGCTGGCTAAGGTTTAAGGCATGGGCACAAGTGCTGGCTAAGGCTGAAGGCATGGGCACAAGTGCTGGCTAAGGCTTAAGGCATGGGCATAAGTGCTGGCTAAGGCTTAAGGAATGGGCACAAGTGCTGGCTAGGCTTAAGGCATGGGCACAAGTGCTGGCTAGGCTTAAGGCATACGGCTAACTCTTTGCACTCTTTGCATAAAGGGTTAGGCACCCATAGGGGTGAAGAGCTAGCTTTCACCCCTCTACTCTGTACTTGGACATTTAGGACTAGATCCTTTGTTGTACAGTGCGGAGCCTCTCCATAACCCCATGCTCCAAGCGACCAGGCACTTCTTGTCTGTCCTCCGTAAATGGGTAATGCCTTCTTCCCCAATTACAGTCGTGCATGCGCATTCAGACGGGACAAGAGCGAAGAGCGTAAAGCCTGCCCTGTGTGCATAACCATCATGTAACTAAAGACAGAAAAACAAACATGCAAGGGGCTCAAAAGTGCTGGCTAAGGCTTAAGGCATGGGCAAAAGTGCTGGCTAAGGCTTAAGGCATGGGCACAAGTGCTGGCTAAGGCTTAAGGCATGGGCACAAGTGCTGGCTAAGGCTTAAGGCATGGGCACAAGTGCTGGCTAAGGCTTAAGGCATGGGCACAAGTGCTGGCTAAGGCTTAAGGCATGGACACAAGTGCTGGCTAGGCTTAAGGCATACGGCTAACTCTTTGCACTCTTTGCATAAAGGGTTAGGCACCCATAGGGGTGAAGAGCTAGCTTTCACCCCTCTACTCTGTACTTGGACATTTAGGACTAGATCCTTTGTTGTACAGTGCGGAGCCTCTCCATAACCCCATGCTCCAAGCGACCAGGCACTTCTTGTCTGTCCTCCGTAAATGGGTAATGCCTTCTTCCCCAATTACAGTCGTGCATGCGCATTCAGACGGGACAAGAGCGAAGAGCGTAAAGCCTGCCCTGTGTGCATAACCATCATGTAACTAAAGACAGAAAAACAAACATGCAAGGGGCTCAAAAGTGCTGGCTAAGGCTTAAGACATGGGCAAAAGTGCTGGCTAAGGCTTAAGGCATGGGCACAAGTGCTGGCTAAGGCTTAAGGCATGGGCACAAGTGCTGGCTAAGGCTTAAGGCATGGGCACAAGTGCTGGCTAAGGCTTAAGGCATGGGCACAAGTGCTGGCTAAGGCTTAAGGCATGGGCACAAGTGCTGGCTAAGGCTTAAGGCATGGGCACAAGTGCTGGCTAGGCTTAAGGAATGGGCACAAGTGCTGGCTAGGCATAAGGCATGGGCACAAGTGCTGGCTAGGCATAAGGCATGGGCACAAGTGCTGGCTACGAATAAGGCATGGGCACAAGTACTGGCTAGGCATAAGGCATGGGCACAAGTGCTGGCTAGGCATAAGACATGGGCACAAGTGCTGGCTAAGGTTTAAGGCATGGGCACAAGTGCTGGCTAAGGCTTAAGGCATGGGCACAAGTGCTGGCTAAGGCTTAAGGCATGGGCACAAGTGCTGGCTAAGGCTTAAGGCATGGGCACAAGTGCTGGCTAGGCATAAGGCATGGGCACAAGTGCTGGCTAGGCATAAGGCATAGGCACAAGTGCTGGCTAGCCATAAGGCATGGGCACAAGTGCTGGCTAAGGCTTAAGGCATGGGCACAAGTGCTGGCTAAGGCTTAAGGCATGGGCACAAGTGCTGGCTAAGGCTTAAGGCATGGGCACAAGTGCTGGCTAAGGCTTAAGGCATGGGCACAAGTGCTGGCTAAGGCTTAAGGCATGGGCACAAGTACTGGCTAGGCTTAAGGCATGGGCACTAGTGCTGGCTATGCTTAAGGCAACGGCACAAGTGCTTGCTATGCTTAAGGCAACTGCACAAGTGCTGGCTAGGCTTAAGGCATGGGCAAAAGTGCTGGCTAGGCTTAAGGCATGAGCACAAGTGCTGGCTAGGCATAAGGCATGGGCACAAGTGCTGGCTAGGCATAAGGCATGGGCACAAGTGCTGGCTAAGGCTTAAGGCATGGGCACCAGTGCTGGCTAAGGCTTAAGGCATGGGCACAAGTGCTGGCTAAGGCTTAAGGCATGGGCACAAGTGCTGGCTAAGGCTTAAGGCATGGGCACAAGTGCTGGCTAAGGCTTAAGGCATGGGCACAAGTGCTGGCTAAGGCTTAAGGCATGGGCACAAGTGCTGGCTAAGGCTTAAGGCATGGGCACAAGTGCTGGCTAAGGCTTAAGGCATGGGCACAAGTGCTGGCTAGGCTTAAGGAATGGGCACAAGTGCTGGCTAGGCATAAGGCATGGGCACAAGTGCTGGCTAGGCATAAGGCATGGGCACAAGTGCTGGCTACGAATAAGGCATGGGCACAAGTACTGGCTAGGCATAAGGCATGGGCACAAGTGCTGGCTAGGCATAAGACATGGGCAAAAGTGCTGGCTAAGGCTTAAGGCATGGGCACAAGTGCTGGCTAAGGCTTAAGGCATGGGCACAAGTGCTGGCTAAGGCTTAAGGCATGGGCACAAGTGCTGGCTAAGGCTTAAGGCATGGGCACAAGTGCTGGCTAAGGCTTAAGGCATGGGCACAAGTGCTGGCTAAGGCTTAAGGCATGGGCACAAGTGCTGGCTAGGCTTAAGGAATGGGCACAAGTGCTGGCTAGGCATAAGGCATGGGCACAAGTGCTGGCTAGGCATAAGGCATGGGCACAAGTGCTGGCTACGAATAAGGCATGGGCACAAGTACTGGCTAGGCATAAGGCATGGGCACAAGTGCTGGCTAGGCATAAGACATGGGCACAAGTGCTGGCTAAGGTTTAAGGCATGGGCACAAGTGCTGGCTAAGGCTTAAGGCATGGGCACAAGTGCTGGCTAAGGCTTAAGGCATGGGCACAAGTGCTGGCTAAGGCTTAAGGCATGGGCACAAGTGCTGGCTAGGCATAAGGCATGGGCACAAGTGCTGGCTAGGCATAAGGCATAGGCACAAGTGCTGGCTAGCCATAAGGCATGGGCACAAGTGCTGGCTAAGGCTTAAGGCATGGGCACAAGTGCTGGCTAAGGCTTAAGGCATGGGCACAAGTGCTGGCTAAGGCTTAAGGCATGGGCACAAGTGCTGGCTAAGGCTTAAGGCATGGGCACAAGTGCTGGCTAAGGCTTAAGGCATGGGCACAAGTACTGGCTAGGCTTAAGGCATGGGCACTAGTGCTGGCTATGCTTAAGGCAACGGCACAAGTGCTTGCTATGCTTAAGGCAACGGCACAAGTGCTGGCTAGGCTTAAGGCATGGGCACAAGTGCTGGCTAGGCTTAAGGCATGAGCACAAGTGCTGGCTAGGCATAAGGCATGGGCACAAGTGCTGGCTAGGCATAAGGCATGGGCACAAGTGCTGGCTAAGGCTTAAGGCATGGGCACCAGTGCTGGCTAAGGCTTAAGGCATGGGCACAAGTGCTGGCTAAGGCTTAAGGCATGGGCACAAGTGCTGGCTAAGGCTTAAGTCATGGGCACAAGTACTGGCTAGACTTAAGGCATGGGCAGAAGTGCTGCCTAAGGCTTAAGGCAACGGCACAAGTGCTGGTTAGGCTTAAGGCAACGGCACAAGTGATGGCTAGGCTTAAGGCATGGGCACAAGAGATGGCTAGGCTTAAGGCATGGGTACAAGTGCTGGCTAGGCATAAGGCATGGGCACAAGTGCTGGCTAGGCTTAAGGCATGGGCACAAGTGCTGGCTAAGGCTTAAGGCATGGGCACAAGTGCTGGCTAAGGCTTAAGGCATGGGCACAAGTGCTGGCTAAGGCTTAAGGCCTTGGCACAAGTGCTGGCTAGCCTTAAGGCCTGGGCACAAGTGCTGGCTAGGCTTAAGGCATGGGCACAAGTGCTGGCTAGGCATAAGGCAAGGGCACAAGTGCTGGCTAAGGCTTAAGGCATGGGCACAAGTGCTGGCTATGGTTAAGGCAACGGCACAAGTGCTGGCTATGCTTAAGGCAACGGCACAAGTGCTGGCTAGGCTTAAGGCATGGGCACAAGTGCTGGCTAAGGCTTAAGGCATGGGCACAAGTGCTGGCTAAGGCTTAAGGCATGGGCACAAGTGCTGGCTAAGGCTTAATGCATGGGCACAAGTGCTGGCTAAGGCTTAAGGTATGGGCACAAGTGCTGGTTAAGGTTTAAGGCATGGGCACAAGTGCTGGCTAAGGTTTAAGGCATGGGCACAAGTGCTGGCTAAGGCTTAAGGCATGGGCACAAGTGCTGGCTAAGGCTTAAGGCATGGGCACAAGTACTGGCTAGGCTTAAGGCATGGGCAGAAGTGCTGCCTAAGGCTTAAGGCAACGGCACAAGTGCTGGTTAGGCTTAAGGCAACGGCACAAGTGATGGCTAGGCTTAAGGCATGGGCACAAGAGATGGCTAGGCTTAAGGCATGGGTACAAGTGCTGGCTAGGCATAAGGCATGGGCACAAGTGCTGGCTAAGGCTTAAGGCATGGGCACAAGTGCTGGCTAAGGCTTAAGGCATGGGCACAAGTGCTGGCTAAGGCTTAAGGCATGGGCACAAGTGCTGGCTAGGCATAAGGCATGGGCACAAGTGCTGGCTAGGCATAAGGCATAGGCACAAGTGCTGGCTAGCCATAAGGCATGGGCACAAGTGCTGGCTAAGGCTTAAGGCATGGGCACAAGTGCTGGCTAAGGCTTAAGGCATGGGCACAAGTGCTGGCTAAGGCTTAAGGCATGGGCACAAGTGCTGGCTAAGGCTTAAGGCATGGGCACAAGTGCTGGCTAAGGCTTAAGGCATGGGCACAAGTACTGGCTAGGCTTAAGGCATGGGCACTAGTGCTGGCTATGCTTAAGGCAACGGCACAAGTGCTTGCTATGCTTAAGGCAACGGCACAAGTGCTGGCTAGGCTTAAGGCATGGGCACAAGTGCTGGCTAGGCTTAAGGCATGAGCACAAGTGCTGGCTAGGCATAAGGCATGGGCACAAGTGCTGGCTAGGCATAAGGCATGGGCACAAGTGCTGGCTAAGGCTTAAGGCATGGGCACCAGTGCTGGCTAAGGCTTAAGGCATGGGCACAAGTGCTGGCTAAGGCTTAAGGCATGGGCACAAGTGCTGGCTAAGGCTTAAGTCATGGGCACAAGTACTGGCTAGACTTAAGGCATGGGCAGAAGTGCTGCCTAAGGCTTAAGGCAACGGCACAAGTGCTGGTTAGGCTTAAGGCAACGGCACAAGTGATGGCTAGGCTTAAGGCATGGGCACAAGAGATGGCTAGGCTTAAGGCATGGGTACAAGTGCTGGCTAGGCATAAGGCATGGGCACAAGTGCTGGCTAGGCTTAAGTCATGGGCACAAGTGCTGGCTAAGGCTTAAGGCATGGGCACAAGTGCTGGCTAAGGCTTAAGGCATGGGCACAAGTGCTGGCTAAGGCTTAAGGCCTTGGCACAAGTGCTGGCTAGCCTTAAGGCCTGGGCACAAGTGCTGGCTAGGCTTAAGGCATGGGCACAAGTGCTGGCTAGGCATAAGGCAAGGGCACAAGTGCTGGCTAAGGCTTAAGGCATGGGCACAAGTGCTGGCTATGGTTAAGGCAACGGCACAAGTGCTGGCTATGCTTAAGGCAACGGCACAAGTGCTGGCTAGGCTTAAGGCATGGGCACAAGTGCTGGCTAAGGCTTAAGGCATGGGCACAAGTGCTGGCTAAGGCTTAAGGCATGGGCACAAGTGCTGGCTAAGGCTTAATGCATGGGCACAAGTGCTGGCTAAGGCTTAAGGTATGGGCACAAGTGCTGGTTAAGGTTTAAGGCATGGGCACAAGTGCTGGCTAAGGTTTAAGGCATGGGCACAAGTGCTGGCTAAGGATTAAGGCATGGGCACAAGTGCTGGCTAAGGCTTAAGGCATGGGCACAAGTACTGGCTAGGCTTAAGGCATGGGCAGAAGTGCTGCCTAAGGCTTAAGGCAACGGCACAAGTGCTGGTTAGGCTTAAGGCAACGGCACAAGTGATGGCTAGGCTTAAGGCATGGGCACAAGAGATGGCTAGGCTTAAGGCATGGGTACAAGTGCTGGCTAGGCATAAGGCATGGGCACAAGTGCTGGCTAAGGCTTAAGGCATGGGCACAAGTGCTGGCTAAGGCTTAAGGCATGGGCACAAGTGCTGGCTAAGGCTTAAGGCTTGGGCACAAGTGCTGGCTAGGCTTAAGGCCTGGGCACAAGTGCTGGCTAGGCTTAAGGCATGGGCACAAGTGCTGGCTAGGCATAAGGCAAGGGCACAAGTGCTGGCTAGGCATAAGGCATGGGCACAAGTGATGGCTAAGGCTTAAGGCATGGGCACAAGTGCTGGCTATGCTTAAGGCAACGGCACAAGTGCTGGCTATGCTTAAGGCAACGGCACAAGTGCTGGCTAGGCTTAAGGCATGGGCACAAGTGCTGGCTAAGGTTTAAGGCATGGGCACAAGTGCTGGCTAAGGCTGAAGGCATGGGCACAAGTGCTGGCTAAGGCTTAAGGCATGGGCATAAATGCTGGCTAAGGCTTAAGGCATGGGCACAAGTGCTGGCTAGGCTTAAGGCATGGGCACAAGTGCTGGCTAGGCTTAAGGCATACGGCTAACTCTTTGCATAAAGGGTTAGGCACCCATAGGGGTGAAGAGCTAGCTTTCACCCCTCTACTCTGTACTTGGACATTTAGGACTAGATCTTTGTTGTACAGTGCGGAGCCTCTCCATAACCCCATGCTCCAAGCGACCAGGCACTTCTTGTCTGTCCTCCGTAAATGGTTAATGCCTTCTTCCCCAATTACAGTCATGCATGCGCATTCAGACGGGACAAGAGCGAAGAGCGTAAAGCCTGCCCTGTGTGCATAACCATCATGTAACTAAAGACAGAAAAACAAACATGCAAGGGGCTCAAAAGTGCTGGCTAAGGCTTAAGGCATGGGCAAAAGTGCTGGCTAAGGCTTAAGGCATGGGCACAAGTGCTGGCTAAGGCTTAAGGCATGGGCACAAGTGCTGGCTAAGGCTTAAGGCATGGGCACAAGTGCTGGCTAAGGCTTAAGGCATGGGCACAAGTGCTGGCTAAGGCTTAAGGCATGGGCACAAGTGGTGGCTAGGCTTAAGGCATGGGCACAAGTGCTGGCTAGGCTTAAGGCAATGGCACAAGTGCTGGCTATGCTTAAGGCAACGGCACAAGTGCTGGCTAGGCTTAAGGCATGGGCACAAGTGCTGGCTAGGCTTAAGGCATGGGCACAAGTGCTGGCTAGGCATAAGGCATGGGCACAAGTGCTGGCTAGGCATAAGGCATGGGCACAAGTGCTGGCTAGGCATAAGGCATGGGCACAAGTGCTGGCTAGGCATAAGACATGGGCACAAGTGCTGGCTAAGGTTTAAGGCATGGGCACAAGTGCTGGCTAAGGCTTAAGGCATGGGCACAAGTGCTGGCTATGCTTAAGGCAACGGCACAAGTGCTGGCTAAGGCTTAAGGCATGGGCACAAGTGCTGGCTAAGGCTTAAGGCATGGGCACAAGTGCTGGCTAGGCTTAAGGCCTGGGCACAAGTGCTGGCTAGGCTTAAGGCATGGGCACAAGTGCTGGCTAGGCATAAGGCAAGGGCACAAGTGCTGGCTAAGGCTTAAGGCATGGGCACAAGTGCTGGCTATGCTTAAGGCAACGGCACAAGTGCTGGCTATGCTTAAGGCAACGGCACAAGTGCTGGCTAGGCATAAGGCATGGGCACAAGTGCTGGCTAAGGCTTAAGGCATGGGCACATGTGCTGGCTAAGGCTTAAGGCATGGGCACAAGTGCTGGCTAAGGCTTAAGGCATGGGCACAAGTGCTGGCTAAGGCTTAAGGTATGGGCACAAGTGCTGGCTAGGCTTAAGGCATGGGCACAAATGCTGGCTATGCTTAAGGCAACGGCACAAGTGCTGGCTATGCTTAAGGCAACGGCACAAGTGCTGGCTAGGCTTAAGGCATGGGCACAAGTGCTGGCAAAGGCTTAAGACATGGGCACAAGTGCTGGCTAAGGCTTAAGGCATGGGCACAAGTGCTGGCTAAGGCTTAAGGCATGGGCACAAGTACTGTCTAGGCTTAAGGCATGGGCATAAGTGCTGGCTATGCTTAAGGCAACGGCACAAGTGCTGGCTATGCTTAAGGCAACGGCACAAGTGCTGGCTAGGCTTAAGGCATGGGCACAAGTGCTGGCTAAGGCTTAAGGCATGGACACAAGTGCTGGCTAGGCTTAAGGCCTGGGCACAAGTGCTAGCTAGGCTTAAGGCATGGGCACAAGTGCTGGCTAGGCATAAGGCAAGGGCACAAGTGCTGGCTAAGGCATAAGGCATGGGCACAAGTGCTGGCTATGCTTAAGGCAACGGCACAAGTGCTGGCTAGGCTTAAGGCATGGGCACAAGTGCTGGCTAAGGCTTAAGGCATGGGCACAAGTGCTGGCTAAGGCTTAAGGCATGGGCACAAGTGCTGGCTAAGGCTTAAGGCATGGGCACAAGTGCTGGCTAAGGCTTAAGGTATGGGCACAAGTGCTGGCTAAGGTTTAAGGCATGGGCACAAGTGCTGGCTAAGGTTTAAGGCATGGGCACAAGTGCTGGCTAAGGCTGAAGGCATGGGCACAAGTGCTGGCTAAGGCTTAAGGCATGGGCATAAGTGCTGGCTAAGGCTTAAGGCATGGGCACAAGTGCTGGCTAGGCTTAAGGCATGGGCACAAGTGCTGGCTAGGCTTAAGGCATACGGCTAACTCTTTGCACTCTTTGCATAAAGGGTTAGGCACCCATAGGGGTGAAGAGCTAGCTTTCACCCCTCTACTCTGTACTTGGACATTTAGGACTAGATCCTTTGTTGTACAGTGCGGAGCCTCTCCATAACCCCATGCTCCAAGCGACCAGGCACTTCTTGTCTGTCCTCCGTAAATGGGTAATGCCTTCTTCCCCAATTACAGTCGTGCATGCGCATTCAGACGGGACAAGAGCGAAGAGCGTAAAGCCTGCCCTGTGTGCATAACCATCATGTAACTAAAGACAGAAAAACAAACATGCAAGGGGCTCAAAAATGCTGGCTAAGGCTTAAGGCATGGGCAAAAGTGCTGGCTAAGGCTTAAGGCATGGGCACAAGTGCTGGCTAAGGCTTAAGGCATGGGCACAAGTGCTGGCTAAGGCTTAAGGCATGGGCACAAGTGCTGGCTAAGGCTTAAGGCATGGGCACAAGTGCTGGCTAAGGCTTAAGGCATGGGCACAAGTGCTGGCTAGGCTTAAGGCATACGGCTAACTCTTTGCACTCTTTGCATAAAGGGTTAGGCACCCATAGGGGTGAAGAGCTAGCTTTCACCCCTCTACTCTGTACTTGGACATTTAGGACTAGATCCTTTGTTGTACAGTGCGGAGCCTCTCCATAACCCCATGCTCCAAGCGACCAGGCACTTCTTGTCTGTCCTCCGTAAATGGGTAATGCCTTCTTCCCCAATTACAGTCGTGCATGCGCATTCAGACGGGACAAGAGCGAAGAGCGTAAAGCCTGCCCTGTGTGCATAACCATCATGTAACTAAAGACAGAAAAACAAACATGCAAGGGGCTCAAAAGTGCTGGCTAAGGCTTAAGGCATGGGCAAAAGTGCTGGCTAAGGCTTAAGGCATGGGCACAAGTGCTGGCTAAGGCTTAAGGCATGGGCACAAGTGCTGGCTAAGGCTTAAGGCATGGGCACAAGTGCTGGCTAAGGCTTAAGGCATGGGCACAAGTGCTGGCTAAGGCTTAAGGCATGGGCACAAGTGCTGGCTAAGGCTTAAGGCATGGGCACAAGTGCTGGCTAGGCTTAAGGAATGGGCACAAGTGCTGGCTAGGCATAAGGCATGGGCACAAGTGCTGGCTAGGCATAAGGCATGGGCACAAGTGCTGGCTAAGGCTTAAGGCATGGGCACAAGTGCTGGCTAAGGCTTAAGGCATGGGCACAAGTGCTGGCTAAGGCTTAAGGCATGGGCACAAGTGCTGGCTATGCTTAAGGCAACGGCACAAGTGCTGGCTAGGCTTAAGGCATGGGCACAAGTGCTGGCTAAGGCTTAAGGCATGGGCACAAGTGCTGGCTAAGGCTTAAGGCATGGGCACAAGTGCTGGCTAAGGCTTAAGGCATGGGCACAAGTGCTGGCTAAGGCTTAAGGCATGGGCACAAGTGCTGGCTAAGGCTTAAGGCATGGGCACAAGTGCTGGCTAAGGCTTAAGGCATGGGCACAAGTGCTGGCTAAGGCTTAAGGCATGGGCACAAGTGCTGGCTAAGGCTTAAGGCCTGGGCACAAGTGCTGGCTAGGCTTAAGGCCTGGGCACAAGTGCTGGCTAGGCTTAAGGCATGGGCACAAGTGCTGGCTAGGCATAAGGCAAGGGCACAAGTGCTGGCTAAGGCTTAAGGCATGGGCACAAGTGCTGGCTATGCTTAAGGCAATGGCACAATTGCTGGCTATGCTTAAGGCAACGGCACAAGTGCTGGCTATGGCTTAATGCATGGGCACAAGTGCTGGCTAAGGCTTAAGGTATGGGCACAAGTGCTGGCTAAGGCTTAAGGCATGGGCATAAGTGCTGGCTAAGGCTTAAGGCATGGGCACAAGTGCTGGCTAGGCTTAAGGCATGGGCACAAGTGCTGGCTAGGCTTAAGGCATACGGCTAACTCTTTGCACTCTTTGCATAAAGGGTTAGGCACCCATAGGGATGAAGAGCTAGCTTTCACCCTTCTACTCTGTACTTGGACATTTAGGACTAGATCTTTGTTGTACAGTGCGGAGCCTCTCCATAACCCCATGCTCCAAGCGACCAGGCACTTCTTGTCTGTCCTCCGTAAATGGGTAATGCCTTCTTCCCCAATTACAGTCGTGCATGCGCATTCAGACGGGACAAGAGCGAAAAGCGTAAAGCCTGCCCTGTGTGCATAACCATCATGTAACTAAAGACAGAAAAACAAACATGCAAGGGGCTCAAAAGTGCTGGCTAAGGCTTAAGGCATGGGCAAAAGTGCTGGCTAAGGCTTAAGGCATGGGCACAAGTGCTGGCTAAGGCTTAAGGCATGGGCACAAGTGCTGGCTAAGGCTTAAGGCATGGGCACAAGTGCTGGCTAAGGCTTAAGGCATGGGCACAAGTGCTGGCTAAGGCTTAAGGCATGGGCACAAGTGCTGGCTAAGGCTTAAGGCATGGGCACAAGTGCTGGCTAAGGCTTAAGGCATGGGCACAAGTGCTGGTTAGGCTTAAGGCATGGGCACAAGTGCTGGCTAGGCTTAAGGCAAAGGCACAAGTGCTGGCTATGCTTAAGGCAACGGCACAAGTGCTGGCTAGGCTTAAGGCATGGGCACAAGTGCTGGCTAGGCTTAAGGCATGGGCACAAGTGCTGGCTAGGCATAAGGCATGGGCACAAGTGCTGGCTAGGCATAAGGCATGGGCACAAGTGCTGGCTAGGCATAAGGCATGGGCACAAGTGCTGGCTAGGCATAAGGCATGGGCACAAGTGCTGGCTAGGCATAAGACATGGGCACAAGTGCTGGCTAAGGTTTAAGGCATGGGCACAAGTGCTGGCTAAGGCTTAAGGCATGGGCACAAGTGCTGGCTAAGGCTTAAGGCATGGGCACAAGTGCTGGCTAAGGCTTACGGCATGGGCACAAGTGCTGGCTAAGGCTTAAGGCATGGGCACAAGTGCTGGCTAAGGCTTAAGGCATGGGCACAAGTGCTGGCTAGGCATAAGGCATGGGCACAAGTGCTGGCTAGGCATAAGGCATGGGCACAAGTGCTGGCTAAGGCTTAAGGCATGGGCACAAGTGCTGGCTAAGGCTTAAGGCATGGGCACAAGTGCTGGCTAAGGCTTAAGGCATGGGCACAAGTACTGGCTAAGGCTTAAGGCATGGGCACAAGTGCTGGCTAAGGCTTAAGGCATGGGCACAAGTACTGGCTAGGCTTAAGGCATGGGCACAAGTGCTGGCTATGCTTAAGGCAACGGCACAAGTGCTGGCTATGCTTAAGGCAACGGCACAAGTGCTGGCTAGGCTTAAGGCATGGGCACAAGTGCTGGCTAAGGCTTAAGGCATGGGCACAAGTGCTGGCTAGGCTTAAGGCCTGGGCACAAGTGCTGGCTAGGCTTAAAGCATGGGCACAAGTGCTGGCTAGGCATAAGGCAAGGGCACAAGTGCTGGCTAAGGCATAAGGCATGGGCACAAGTGCTGGCTATGCTTAAGGCAAAGGCACAAGTGCTGGCTATGCTTAAGGCAACGGCACAAGTGCTGGCTAGGCTTAAGGCATGGGCACAAGTGCTGGCTAAGGCTTAAGGCATGGGCACAAGTGCTGGCTAAGGTTTAAGGCATGGGCACAAGTGCTGGCTAAGGCTTAAGGCATGGGCACAAGTGCTGGCTAGGCATAAGGCATGGGCACAAGTGCTGGCTAGGCATAAGGCATAGGCACAAGTGCTGGCTAGCCATAAGGCATGGGCACAAGTGCTGGCTAAGGCTTAAGGCATGGGCACAAGTGCTGGCTAAGGCTTAAGGCATGGGCACAAGTGCTGGCTAAGGCTTAAGGCATGGGCACAAGTGCTGGCTAAGGCTTAAGGCATGGGCACAAGTGCTGGCTAAGGCTTAAGGCATGGGCACAAGTACTGGCTAGGCTTAAGGCATGGGCACTAGTGCTGGCTATGCTTAAGGCAACGGCACAAGTGCTTGCTATGCTTAAGGCAACGGCACAAGTGCTGGCTAGGCTTAAGGCATGGGCACAAGTGCTGGCTAGGCTTAAGGCATGAGCACAAGTGCTGGCTAGGCATAAGGCATGGGCACAAGTGCTGGCTAGGCATAAGGCATGGGCACAAGTGCTGGCTAAGGCTTAAGGCATGGGCACCAGTGCTGGCTAAGGCTTAAGGCATGGGCACAAGTGCTGGCTAAGGCTTAAGGCATGGGCACAAGTGCTGGCTAAGGCTTAAGTCATGGGCACAAGTACTGGCTAGACTTAAGGCATGGGCAGAAGTGCTGCCTAAGGCTTAAGGCAACGGCACAAGTGCTGGTTAGGCTTAAGGCAACGGCACAAGTGATGGCTAGGCTTAAGGCATGGGCACAAGAGATGGCTAGGCTTAAGGCATGGGTACAAGTGCTGGCTAGGCATAAGGCATGGGCACAAGTGCTGGCTAGGCTTAAGTCATGGGCACAAGTGCTGGCTAAGGCTTAAGGCATGGGCACAAGTGCTGGCTAAGGCTTAAGGCATGGGCACAAGTGCTGGCTAAGGCTTAAGGCCTTGGCACAAGTGCTGGCTAGCCTTAAGGCCTGGGCACAAGTGCTGGCTAGGCTTAAGGCATGGGCACAAGTGCTGGCTAGGCATAAGGCAAGGGCACAAGTGCTGGCTAAGGCTTAAGGCATGGGCACAAGTGCTGGCTATGGTTAAGGCAACGGCACAAGTGCTGGCTATGCTTAAGGCAACGGCACAAGTGCTGGCTAGGCTTAAGGCATGGGCACAAGTGCTGGCTAAGGCTTAAGGCATGGGCACAAGTGCTGGCTAAGGCTTAAGGCATGGGCACAAGTGCTGGCTAAGGCTTAATGCATGGGCACAAGTGCTGGCTAAGGCTTAAGGTATGGGCACAAGTGCTGGTTAAGGTTTAAGGCATGGGCACAAGTGCTGGCTAAGGTTTAAGGCATGGGCACAAGTGCTGGCTAAGGCTTAAGGCATGGGCACAAATGCTGGCTAAGGCTTAAGGCATGGGCACAAGTACTGGCTAGGCTTAAGGCATGGGCAGAAGTGCTGCCTAAGGCTTAAGGCAACGGCACAAGTGCTGGTTAGGCTTAAGGCAACGGCACAAGTGATGGCTAGGCTTAAGGCATGGGCACAAGAGATGGCTAGGCTTAAGGCATGGGTACAAGTGCTGGCTAGGCATAAGGCATGGGCACAAGTGCTGGCTAAGGCTTAAGGCATGGGCACAAGTGCTGGCTAAGGCTTAAGGCATGGGCACAAGTGCTGGCTAAGGCTTAAGGCTTGGGCACAAGTGCTGGCTAGGCTTAAGGCCTGGGCACAAGTGCTGGCTAGGCTTAAGGCATGGGCACAAGTGCTGGCTAGGCATAAGGCAAGGGCACAAGTGCTGGCTAGGCATAAGGCATGGGCACAAGTGATGGCTAAGGCTTAAGGCATGGGCACAAGTGCTGGCTATGCTTAAGGCAACGGCACAAGTGCTGGCTATGCTTAAGGCAACGGCACAAGTGCTGGCTAGGCTTAAGGCATGGGCACAAGTGCTGGCTAAGGTTTAAGGCATGGGCACAAGTGCTGGCTAAGGCTGAAGGCATGGGCACAAGTGCTGGCTAAGGCTTAAGGCATGGGCATAAATGCTGGCTAAGGCTTAAGGCATGGGCACAAGTGCTGGCTAGGCTTAAGGCATGGGCACAAGTGCTGGCTAGGCTTAAGGCATACGGCTAACTCTTTGCATAAAGGGTTAGGCACCCATAGGGGTGAAGAGCTAGCTTTCACCCCTCTACTCTGTACTTGGACATTTAGGACTAGATCTTTGTTGTACAGTGCGGAGCCTCTCCATAACCCCATGCTCCAAGCGACCAGGCACTTCTTGTCTGTCCTCCGTAAATGGTTAATGCCTTCTTCCCCAATTACAGTCATGCATGCGCATTCAGACGGGACAAGAGCGAAGAGCGTAAAGCCTGCCCTGTGTGCATAACCATCATGTAACTAAAGACAGAAAAACAAACATGCAAGGGGCTCAAAAGTGCTGGCTAAGGCTTAAGGCATGGGCAAAAGTGCTGGCTAAGGCTTAAGGCATGGGCACAAGTGCTGGCTAAGGCTTAAGGCATGGGCACAAGTGCTGGCTAAGGCTTAAGGCATGGGCACAAGTGCTGGCTAAGGCTTAAGGCATGGGCACAAGTGCTGGCTAAGGCTTAAGGCATGGGCACAAGTGGTGGCTAGGCTTAAGGCATGGGCACAAGTGCTGGCTAGGCTTAAGGCAATGGCACAAGTGCTGGCTATGCTTAAGGCAACGGCACAAGTGCTGGCTAGGCTTAAGGCATGGGCACAAGTGCTGGCTAGGCTTAAGGCATGGGCACAAGTGCTGGCTAGGCATAAGGCATGGGCACAAGTGCTGGCTAGGCATAAGGCATGGGCACAAGTGCTGGCTAGGCATAAGGCATGGGCACAAGTGCTGGCTAGGCATAAGACATGGGCACAAGTGCTGGCTAAGGTTTAAGGCATGGGCACAAGTGCTGGCTAAGGCTTAAGGCATGGGCACAAGTGCTGGCTATGCTTAAGGCAACGGCACAAGTGCTGGCTAAGGCTTAAGGCATGGGCACAAGTGCTGGCTAAGGCTTAAGGCATGGGCACAAGTGCTGGCTAGGCTTAAGGCCTGGGCACAAGTGCTGGCTAGGCTTAAGGCATGGGCACAAGTGCTGGCTAGGCATAAGGCAAGGGCACAAGTGCTGGCTAAGGCTTAAGGCATGGGCACAAGTGCTGGCTATGCTTAAGGCAACGGCACAAGTGCTGGCTATGCTTAAGGCAACGGCACAAGTGCTGGCTAGGCATAAGGCATGGGCACAAGTGCTGGCTAAGGCTTAAGGCATGGGCACATGTGCTGGCTAAGGCTTAAGGCATGGGCACAAGTGCTGGCTAAGGCTTAAGGCATGGGCACAAGTGCTGGCTAAGGCTTAAGGTATGGGCACAAGTGCTGGCTAGGCTTAAGGCATGGGCACAAATGCTGGCTATGCTTAAGGCAACGGCACAAGTGCTGGCTATGCTTAAGGCAACGGCACAAGTGCTGGCTAGGCTTAAGGCATGGGCACAAGTGCTGGCAAAGGCTTAAGACATGGGCACAAGTGCTGGCTAAGGCTTAAGGCATGGGCACAAGTGCTGGCTAAGGCTTAAGGCATGGGCACAAGTACTGTCTAGGCTTAAGGCATGGGCATAAGTGCTGGCTATGCTTAAGGCAACGGCACAAGTGCTGGCTATGCTTAAGGCAACGGCACAAGTGCTGGCTAGGCTTAAGGCATGGGCACAAGTGCTGGCTAAGGCTTAAGGCATGGACACAAGTGCTGGCTAGGCTTAAGGCCTGGGCACAAGTGCTAGCTAGGCTTAAGGCATGGGCACAAGTGCTGGCTAGGCATAAGGCAAGGGCACAAGTGCTGGCTAAGGCATAAGGCATGGGCACAAGTGCTGGCTATGCTTAAGGCAACGGCACAAGTGCTGGCTAGGCTTAAGGCATGGGCACAAGTGCTGGCTAAGGCTTAAGGCATGGGCACAAGTGCTGGCTAAGGCTTAAGGCATGGGCACAAGTGCTGGCTAAGGCTTAAGGCATGGGCACAAGTGCTGGCTAAGGCTTAAGGTATGGGCACAAGTGCTGGCTAAGGTTTAAGGCATGGGCACAAGTGCTGGCTAAGGTTTAAGGCATGGGCACAAGTGCTGGCTAAGGCTGAAGGCATGGGCACAAGTGCTGGCTAAGGCTTAAGGCATGGGCATAAGTGCTGGCTAAGGCTTAAGGCATGGGCACAAGTGCTGGCTAGGCTTAAGGCATGGGCACAAGTGCTGGCTAGGCTTAAGGCATACGGCTAACTCTTTGCACTCTTTGCATAAAGGGTTAGGCACCCATAGGGGTGAAGAGCTAGCTTTCACCCCTCTACTCTGTACTTGGACATTTAGGACTAGATCCTTTGTTGTACAGTGCGGAGCCTCTCCATAACCCCATGCTCCAAGCGACCAGGCACTTCTTGTCTGTCCTCCGTAAATGGGTAATGCCTTCTTCCCCAATTACAGTCGTGCATGCGCATTCAGACGGGACAAGAGCGAAGAGCGTAAAGCCTGCCCTGTGTGCATAACCATCATGTAACTAAAGACAGAAAAACAAACATGCAAGGGGCTCAAAAATGCTGGCTAAGGCTTAAGGCATGGGCAAAAGTGCTGGCTAAGGCTTAAGGCATGGGCACAAGTGCTGGCTAAGGCTTAAGGCATGGGCACAAGTGCTGGCTAAGGCTTAAGGCATGGGCACAAGTGCTGGCTAAGGCTTAAGGCATGGGCACAAGTGCTGGCTAAGGCTTAAGGCATGGGCACAAGTGCTGGCTAGGCTTAAGGCATACGGCTAACTCTTTGCACTCTTTGCATAAAGGGTTAGGCACCCATAGGGGTGAAGAGCTAGCTTTCACCCCTCTACTCTGTACTTGGACATTTAGGACTAGATCCTTTGTTGTACAGTGCGGAGCCTCTCCATAACCCCATGCTCCAAGCGACCAGGCACTTCTTGTCTGTCCTCCGTAAATGGGTAATGCCTTCTTCCCCAATTACAGTCGTGCATGCGCATTCAGACGGGACAAGAGCGAAGAGCGTAAAGCCTGCCCTGTGTGCATAACCATCATGTAACTAAAGACAGAAAAACAAACATGCAAGGGGCTCAAAAGTGCTGGCTAAGGCTTAAGGCATGGGCAAAAGTGCTGGCTAAGGCTTAAGGCATGGGCACAAGTGCTGGCTAAGGCTTAAGGCATGGGCACAAGTGCTGGCTAAGGCTTAAGGCATGGGCACAAGTGCTGGCTAAGGCTTAAGGCATGGGCACAAGTGCTGGCTAAGGCTTAAGGCATGGGCACAAGTGCTGGCTAAGGCTTAAGGCATGGGCACAAGTGCTGGCTAGGCTTAAGGAATGGGCACAAGTGCTGGCTAGGCATAAGGCATGGGCACAAGTGCTGGCTAGGCATAAGGCATGGGCACAAGTGCTGGCTAAGGCTTAAGGCATGGGCACAAGTGCTGGCTAAGGCTTAAGGCATGGGCACAAGTGCTGGCTAAGGCTTAAGGCATGGGCACAAGTGCTGGCTATGCTTAAGGCAACGGCACAAGTGCTGGCTAGGCTTAAGGCATGGGCACAAGTGCTGGCTAAGGCTTAAGGCATGGGCACAAGTGCTGGCTAAGGCTTAAGGCATGGGCACAAGTGCTGGCTAAGGCTTAAGGCATGGGCACAAGTGCTGGCTAAGGCTTAAGGCATGGGCACAAGTGCTGGCTAAGGCTTAAGGCATGGGCACAAGTGCTGGCTAAGGCTTAAGGCATGGGCACAAGTGCTGGCTAAGGCTTAAGGCATGGGCACAAGTGCTGGCTAAGGCTTAAGGCCTGGGCACAAGTGCTGGCTAGGCTTAAGGCCTGGGCACAAGTGCTGGCTAGGCTTAAGGCATGGGCACAAGTGCTGGCTAGGCATAAGGCAAGGGCACAAGTGCTGGCTAAGGCTTAAGGCATGGGCACAAGTGCTGGCTATGCTTAAGGCAATGGCACAATTGCTGGCTATGCTTAAGGCAACGGCACAAGTGCTGGCTATGGCTTAATGCATGGGCACAAGTGCTGGCTAAGGCTTAAGGTATGGGCACAAGTGCTGGCTAAGGCTTAAGGCATGGGCATAAGTGCTGGCTAAGGCTTAAGGCATGGGCACAAGTGCTGGCTAGGCTTAAGGCATGGGCACAAGTGCTGGCTAGGCTTAAGGCATACGGCTAACTCTTTGCACTCTTTGCATAAAGGGTTAGGCACCCATAGGGATGAAGAGCTAGCTTTCACCCTTCTACTCTGTACTTGGACATTTAGGACTAGATCTTTGTTGTACAGTGCGGAGCCTCTCCATAACCCCATGCTCCAAGCGACCAGGCACTTCTTGTCTGTCCTCCGTAAATGGGTAATGCCTTCTTCCCCAATTACAGTCGTGCATGCGCATTCAGACGGGACAAGAGCGAAAAGCGTAAAGCCTGCCCTGTGTGCATAACCATCATGTAACTAAAGACAGAAAAACAAACATGCAAGGGGCTCAAAAGTGCTGGCTAAGGCTTAAGGCATGGGCAAAAGTGCTGGCTAAGGCTTAAGGCATGGGCACAAGTGCTGGCTAAGGCTTAAGGCATGGGCACAAGTGCTGGCTAAGGCTTAAGGCATGGGCACAAGTGCTGGCTAAGGCTTAAGGCATGGGCACAAGTGCTGGCTAAGGCTTAAGGCATGGGCACAAGTGCTGGCTAAGGCTTAAGGCATGGGCACAAGTGCTGGCTAAGGCTTAAGGCATGGGCACAAGTGCTGGTTAGGCTTAAGGCATGGGCACAAGTGCTGGCTAGGCTTAAGGCAAAGGCACAAGTGCTGGCTATGCTTAAGGCAACGGCACAAGTGCTGGCTAGGCTTAAGGCATGGGCACAAGTGCTGGCTAGGCTTAAGGCATGGGCACAAGTGCTGGCTAGGCATAAGGCATGGGCACAAGTGCTGGCTAGGCATAAGGCATGGGCACAAGTGCTGGCTAGGCATAAGGCATGGGCACAAGTGCTGGCTAGGCATAAGGCATGGGCACAAGTGCTGGCTAGGCATAAGACATGGGCACAAGTGCTGGCTAAGGTTTAAGGCATGGGCACAAGTGCTGGCTAAGGCTTAAGGCATGGGCACAAGTGCTGGCTAAGGCTTAAGGCATGGGCACAAGTGCTGGCTAAGGCTTACGGCATGGGCACAAGTGCTGGCTAAGGCTTAAGGCATGGGCACAAGTGCTGGCTAAGGCTTAAGGCATGGGCACAAGTGCTGGCTAGGCATAAGGCATGGGCACAAGTGCTGGCTAGGCATAAGGCATGGGCACAAGTGCTGGCTAAGGCTTAAGGCATGGGCACAAGTGCTGGCTAAGGCTTAAGGCATGGGCACAAGTGCTGGCTAAGGCTTAAGGCATGGGCACAAGTACTGGCTAAGGCTTAAGGCATGGGCACAAGTGCTGGCTAAGGCTTAAGGCATGGGCACAAGTACTGGCTAGGCTTAAGGCATGGGCACAAGTGCTGGCTATGCTTAAGGCAACGGCACAAGTGCTGGCTATGCTTAAGGCAACGGCACAAGTGCTGGCTAGGCTTAAGGCATGGGCACAAGTGCTGGTTAAGGCTTAAGGCATGGGCACAAGTGCTGGCTAGGCTTAAGGCCTGGGCACAAGTGCTGGCTAGGCTTAAAGCATGGGCACAAGTGCTGGCTAGGCATAAGGCAAGGGCACAAGTGCTGGCTAAGGCATAAGGCATGGGCACAAGTGCTGGCTATGCTTAAGGCAAAGGCACAAGTGCTGGCTATGCTTAAGGCAACGGCACAAGTGCTGGCTAGGCTTAAGGCATGGGCACAAGTGCTGGCTAAGGCTTAAGGCATGGGCACAAGTGCTGGCTAAGGTTTAAGGCATGGGCACAAGTGCTGGCTAAGGCTTAAGGCATGGGCACAAGTGCTGGCTAAGGCTTAAGGTATGGGCACAAGTGCTGGCTAAGGTTTAAGGCATGGGCACAAGTGCTGGCTAAGGTTTAAGGCATGGGCACAAGTGCTGGCTAAGGCTGAAGGCATGGGCACAAGTGCTGGCTAAGGCTTAAGGCATGGGCATAAGTGCTGGCTAAGGCTTAAGGAATGGGCACAAGTGCTGGCTAGGCTTAAGGCATGGGCACAAGTGCTGGCTAGGCTTAAGGCATACGGCTAACTCTTTGCACTCTTTGCATAAAGGGTTAGGCACCCATAGGGGTGAAGAGCTAGCTTTCACCCCTCTACTCTGTACTTGGACATTTAGGACTAGATCCTTTGTTGTACAGTGCGGAGCCTCTCCATAACCCCATGCTCCAAGCGACCAGGCACTTCTTGTCTGTCCTCCGTAAATGGGTAATGCCTTCTTCCCCAATTACAGTCGTGCATGCGCATTCAGACGGGACAAGAGCGAAGAGCGTAAAGCCTGCCCTGTGTGCATAACCATCATGTAACTAAAGACAGAAAAACAAACATGCAAGGGGCTCAAAAGTGCTGGCTAAGGCTTAAGGCATGGGCAAAAGTGCTGGCTAAGGCTTAAGGCATGGGCACAAGTGCTGGCTAAGGCTTAAGGCATGGGCACAAGTGCTGGCTAAGGCTTAAGGCATGGGCACAAGTGCTGGCTAAGGCTTAAGGCATGGGCACAAGTGCTGGCTAAGGCTTAAGGCATGGACACAAGTGCTGGCTAGGCTTAAGGCATACGGCTAACTCTTTGCACTCTTTGCATAAAGGGTTAGGCACCCATAGGGGTGAAGAGCTAGCTTTCACCCCTCTACTCTGTACTTGGACATTTAGGACTAGATCCTTTGTTGTACAGTGCGGAGCCTCTCCATAACCCCATGCTCCAAGCGACCAGGCACTTCTTGTCTGTCCTCCGTAAATGGGTAATGCCTTCTTCCCCAATTACAGTCGTGCATGCGCATTCAGACGGGACAAGAGCGAAGAGCGTAAAGCCTGCCCTGTGTGCATAACCATCATGTAACTAAAGACAGAAAAACAAACATGCAAGGGGCTCAAAAGTGCTGGCTAAGGCTTAAGACATGGGCAAAAGTGCTGGCTAAGGCTTAAGGCATGGGCACAAGTGCTGGCTAAGGCTTAAGGCATGGGCACAAGTGCTGGCTAAGGCTTAAGGCATGGGCACAAGTGCTGGCTAAGGCTTAAGGCATGGGCACAAGTGCTGGCTAAGGCTTAAGGCATGGGCACAAGTGCTGGCTAAGGCTTAAGGCATGGGCACAAGTGCTGGCTAGGCTTAAGGAATGGGCACAAGTGCTGGCTAGGCATAAGGCATGGGCACAAGTGCTGGCTAGGCATAAGGCATGGGCACAAGTGCTGGCTACGAATAAGGCATGGGCACAAGTACTGGCTAGGCATAAGGCATGGGCACAAGTGCTGGCTAGGCATAAGACATGGGCACAAGTGCTGGCTAAGGTTTAAGGCATGGGCACAAGTGCTGGCTAAGGCTTAAGGCATGGGCACAAGTGCTGGCTAAGGCTTAAGGCATGGGCACAAGTGCTGGCTAAGGCTTAAGGCATGGGCACAAGTGCTGGCTAAGGCTTAAGGCATGGGCACAAGTACTGGCTAGGCTTAAGGCATGGGCACTAGTGCTGGCTATGCTTAAGGCAACGGCACAAGTGCTTGCTATGCTTAAGGCAACGGCACAAGTGCTGGCTAGGCTTAAGGCATGGGCACAAGTGCTGGCTAGGCTTAAGGCATGAGCACAAGTGCTGGCTAGGCATAAGGCATGGGCACAAGTGCTGGCTAGGCATAAGGCATGGGCACAAGTGCTGGCTAAGGCTTAAGGCATGGGCACCAGTGCTGGCTAAGGCTTAAGGCATGGGCACAAGTGCTGGCTAAGGCTTAAGGCATGGGCACAAGTGCTGGCTAAGGCTTAAGTCATGGGCACAAGTACTGGCTAGACTTAAGGCATGGGCAGAAGTGCTGCCTAAGGCTTAAGGCAACGGCACAAGTGCTGGTTAGGCTTAAGGCAACGGCACAAGTGATGGCTAGGCTTAAGGCATGGGCACAAGAGATGGCTAGGCTTAAGGCATGGGTACAAGTGCTGGCTAGGCATAAGGCATGGGCACAAGTGCTGGCTAGGCTTAAGGCATGGGCACAAGTGCTGGCTAAGGCTTAAGGCATGGGCACAAGTGCTGGCTAAGGCTTAAGGCATGGGCACAAGTGCTGGCTAAGGCTTAAGGCCTGGGCACAAGTGCTGGCTAGCCTTAAGGCCTGGGCACAAGTGCTGGCTAGGCTTAAGGCATGGGCACAAGTGCTGGCTAGGCATAAGGCAAGGGCACAAGTGCTGGCTAAGGCTTAAGGCATGGGCACAAGTGCTGGCTATGGTTAAGGCAACGGCACAAGTGCTGGCTATGCTTAAGGCAACGGCACAAGTGCTGGCTAGGCTTAAGGCATGGGCACAAGTGCTGGCTAAGGCTTAAGGCATGGGCACAAGTGCTTACTAAGGCTTAAGGCATGGGCACAAGTGCTGGCTAAGGCTTAATGCATGGGCACAAGTGCTGGCTAAGGCTTAAGGTATGGGCACAAGTGCTGGTTAAGGTTTAAGGCATGGGCACAAGTGCTGGCTAAGGTTTAAGGCATGGGCACAAGTGCTGGCTAAGGCTTAAGGCATGGGCACAAGTGCTGGCTAAGGCTTAAGGCATGGGCACAAGTACTGGCTAGGCTTAAGGCATGGGCAGAAGTGCTGCCTAAGGCTTAAGGCAACGGCACAAGTGCTGGTTAGGCTTAAGGCAACGGCACAAGTGATGGCTAGGCTTAAGGCATGGGCACAAGAGATGGCTAGGCTTAAGGCATGGGTACAAGTGCTGGCTAGGCATAAGGCATGGGCACAAGTGCTGGCTAAGGCTTAAGGCATGGGCACAAGTGCTGGCTAAGGCTTAAGGCATGGGCACAAGTGCTGGCTAAGGCTTAAGGCCTGGGCACAAGTGCTGGCTAGGCTTAAGGCCTGGGCACAAGTGCTGGCTAGGCTTAAGGCATGGGCACAAGTGCTGGCTAGGCATAAGGCAAGGGCACAAGTGCTGGCTAGGCATAAGGCATGGGCACAAGTGATGGCTAAGGCTTAAGGCATGGGCACAAGTGCTGGCTATGCTTAAGGCAACGGCACAAGTGCTGGCTATGCTTAAGGCAACGGCACAAGTGCTGGCTAGGCTTAAGGCATGGGCACAAGTGCTGGCTAAGGTTTAAGGCATGGGCACAAGTGCTGGCTAAGGCTGAAGGCATGGGCACAAGTGCTGGCTAAGGCTTAAGGCATGGGCATAAATGCTGGCTAAGGCTTAAGGCATGGGCACAAGTGCTGGCTAGGCTTAAGGCATGGGCACAAGTGCTGGCTAGGCTTAAGGCATACGGCTAACTCTTTGCATAAAGGGTTAGGCACCCATAGGGGTGAAGAGCTAGCTTTCACCCCTCTACTCTGTACTTGGACATTTAGGACTAGATCTTTGTTGTACAGTGCGGAGCCTCTCCATAACCCCATGCTCCAAGCGACCAGGCACTTCTTGTCTGTCCTCCGTAAATGGTTAATGCCTTCTTCCCCAATTACAGTCATGCATGCGCATTCAGACGGGACAAGAGCGAAGAGCGTAAAGCCTGCCCTGTGTGCATAACCATCATGTAACTAAAGACAGAAAAACAAACATGCAAGGGGCTCAAAAGTGCTGGCTAAGGCTTAAGGCATGGGCAAAAGTGCTGGCTAAGGCTTAAGGCATGGGCACAAGTGCTGGCTAAGGCTTAAGGCATGGGCACAAGTGCTGGCTAAGGCTTAAGGCATGGGCACAAGTGCTGGCTAAGGCTTAAGGTATGGGCACAAGTGCTGGCTAAGGTTTAAGGCATGGGCACAAGTGCTGGCTAAGGTTTAAGGCATGGGCACAAGTGCTGGCTAAGGCTTAAGGCATGGGCACAAGTGCTGGCAAAGGCTTAAGGCATGGGCATAAGTGCTGGCTAAGGCTTAAGGCATGGGCACAAGTGCTGGCTAGGCTTAAGGCATGGGCACAAGTGCTGGCTAAGGCTTAAGGCATGGGCACAAGTGCTGGCTAGGCTTAAGGCATGGGCACAAGTGCTGGCTAGGCTTAAGGCATACGGCTAACTCTTTGCACTCTTTGCATAAAGGGTTAGGCACCCATAGGGGTGAAGAGCTAGCTTTCACCCCTCTACTCTGTACTTGGACATTTAGGACTAGATCCTTTGTTGTACAGTGCGGAGCCTCTCCATAACCCCATGCTCCAAGCGACCAGGCACTTCTTGTCTGTCCTCCGTAAATGGGTAATGCCTTCTTCCCCAATTACAGTCGTGCATGCGCATTCAGACGGGACAAGAGCGAAGAGCGTAAAGCCTGCCCTGTGTGCATAACCATCATGTAACTAAAGACAGAAAAACAAACATGCAAGGGGCTCAAAAGTGCTGGCTAAGGCTTAAGGCATGGGCAAAAGTGCTGGCTAAGGCTTAAGGCATGGGCACAAGTGCTGGCTAAGGCTTAAGGCATGGGCACAAGTGCTGGCTAAGGCTTAAGGCATGGGCACAAGTGCTGGCTAAGGCTTAAGGCATGGGCACAAGTGCTGGCTAAGGCTTAAGGCATGGGCACAAGTGCTGGCTAAGGCTTAAGGCATGGGCACAAGTGCTGGCTAAGGCTTAAGGCATGGGCACAAGTGCTGGCTAGGCTTAAGGCATGGGCACAAGTGCTGGCTAGGCTTAAGGCAACGGTACAAGTGCTGGCTATGCTTAAGGCAATGGCACAAGTGCTGGCTAGGCTTAAGGCATGGGCACAAGTGCTGGCTAGGCTTAAGGCATGGGCATAAGTGCTGGCTAGGCATAAGGCATGGGCACAAGTGCTGGCTAGGCATAAGGCATGGGCACAAGTGCTGGCTAGGCATAAGGCATGGGCACAAGTGCTGGCTAGGCATAAGGCATGGGCACAAGTGCTGGCTAGGCATAAGACATGGGTATAAGTGCTGGCTAGGCATAAGACATGGGCACAAGTGCTGGCTAAGGTTTAAGGCATGGGCACAAGTGCTGGCTAAGGCTTAAGGCATGGGCACAAGTGCTGGCTAAGGCTTAAGGCATGGGCACAAGTGCTGGCTAAGGCTTAAGGCATGGGCACAAGTGCTGGCTAAGGCTTAAGGCATGGGCACAAGTGCTGGCTAAGGCTTAAGGCATGGGCACAAGTGCTGGCTAGGCATAAGGCATGGGCACAAGTGCTGGCTAGGCATAAGGCATGGGCACAAGTGCTGGCTAGGCATAAGGCATGGGCACAAGTGCTGGCTAGGCATAAGGCATGGGCACAAGTGCTGGCTAAGGCTTAAGGCATGGGCACAAGTGCTGGCTAAGGCTTAAGGCATGGGCACAAGTGCTGGCTAAGGCTTAAGGCATGGGCACAAGTGCTGGCTAAGGCTTAAGGCATGGGCACAAGTACTGGCTAGGCTTAAGGCATGGGCACAAGTGCTGGCTATGCTTAAGGCAACGGCACAAGTGCTGGCTATGCTTAAGGCATGGGCACAAGTGCTGGCTAGGCTTAAGGCATGAGCACAAGTGCTGGCTAGGCTTAAGGTATGGGCACAAGTGCTGGCTATGCTTAAGGCAACGGCACAAGTGCTGGCTATGCTTAAGGCAACGGCACAAGTGCTGGCTAGGCTTAAGGCATGGGCACAAGTGCTGGCTAAGGCTTAAGGCATGGGCACAAGTGCTGGCTAAGGCTTAAGGCATGGGCACAAGTGCTGGCTAAGGCTTAAGGCATGGGCACAAGTACTGGCTAGGCTTAAGGCATGGGCACAAGTGCTGGCTATGCTTAAGGCAACGGCACAAGTGCTGGCTATGCTTAAGGCAACGGCACAAGTGCAGGCTAGGCTTAAGGCATGGGCACAAGTGCTGGCTAAGGCTTAAGGCATGGGCACAAGTGCTGGCTAGGCTTAAGGCCTGGGCACAAGTGCTGACTAGGCTTAAGGCATGGGCACAAGTGCTGGCTAGGCATAAGGCAAGGGCACTAGTGCTGGCTAAGGCTTAAGTCATGGGCACAAGTGCTGGCTATGCTTAAGGCAACGGCACAAGAGCTGGCTAGGCTTAAGGCATGGGCACAAGTGCTGGCTAAGGCTTAAGGCATGGGCACAAGTGCTGGCTAAGGCTTAAGGCATGGGCACAAGTGCTGGCTAAGGCTTAAGGTATGGGCACAAGTGCTGGCTAAGGTTTAAGGCATGGGCACAAGTGCTGGCTAAGGTTTAAGGCATGGGCACAAGTGCTGGCTAAGGCTTAAGGCATGGGCACAAGTGCTGGCTAAGGCTTAAGGCATGGGCATAAGTGCTGGCTAAGGATTAAGGCATGGGCACAAGTGCTGGCTAGGCTTAAGGCATGGGCACAAGTGCTGGCTAGGCTTAAGGCATACGGCTAACTCTTTGCACTCTTTGCATAAAGGGTTAGGCACCCATAGGGGTGAAGAGCTAGCTTTCACCCCTCTACTCTGTACTTGGACATTTACGACTAGATCCTTTGTTGTACAGTGCGGAGCCTCTCCATAACCCCATGCTCCAAGCGACCAGGCACTTCTTGTCTGTCCTCCGTAAATGGGTAATGCCTTCTTCCCCAATTACAGTCGTGCATGCGCATTCAGACAGGACAAGAGCGAAGAGCGTAAAGCCTGCCCTGTGTGCATAACCATCATGTAACTAAAGACAGAAAAACAAACATGCAAGGGGCTCAAAAGTGCTGGCTAAGGCTTAACCCCTTCATGACCAAGCCTATTTTGACCTTAAAGACCTTGCCGTTTTTTGCAATTCTGACCAGTGTCCCTTCATGAGGTAATAACTCAGGAACGCTTCAATGGATCCTAGCGGTTCTGAGATTGTTTTTTCGTGACATATTGGGCTTCATGTTAGTGGTAAATTTAGGTCAATAAATTCTGTGTTTATTTGTGATAAAAACGGAAATTTGGCGAAAATTTTGAAAATTTCGCAATTTTCACATTTTGAATTTTTATTCTGTTAAACCAGAGAGTTATGTGACACAAAATAGTTAATAAATAACATTTCCCACACGTCTACTTTACATCAGCACAATTTTGGAAACAAAATTTTTTTTTGCTAGGAAGTTATAAGGGTTAAAATTTGACCAGCGATTTCTCATTTTTACAACGAAATTTACAAAACCATTTTTTTTAGGGACCACCTCACATTTGAAGTCAGTTTGAGGGGTCTATATGGCTGAAAATACCCAAAAGTGACACCATTCTAAAAACTGCACCCCTCAAGGTGCACAAAACCACATTCAAGAAGTTTATTAACCCTTCAGGTGCTTCACAGCAGCAGAAGCAACATGGAAGGAAAAAATGAACATTTAACTTTTTAGTCACAAAAATGATTTTTCAGCAACAATTTTTTTATTTTCCCAATGGTAAAAGGAGAAATTGAACCACGTACGTTGTTGTCCAATTTGTCCTGAGTACGCTGATACCTCATATGTGGGGGTAAACCACTGTTTGGGCGCACGGCAGGGCTTGGAAGGGAAGGAGCGCCATTTGACTTTTTGAATGAAAAATTGGCTGCACTCTTTAGCGGACACCATGTCACATTTGGAGAGCCCCCGTGTGCCTAAAAATTGGAGCTCCCCCACAAGTGACCCCATTTTGGAAACTAGACGCCCCAAGGAACTTATCTAGATGCATAGTGAGCCCTTTAAACCCCCAGGTGCTTCACAAATTGATCCGTAAAAATGAAAAAGTACTTTTTTTTCACAAAAAAATTCTTTTAGCCTCAATTTTTTCATTTTCACATGGACAACAGGATAAAATGGATCCTAAAATTTGTTTGGCAATTTCTCCTGAGTACACCGATACTTCACATGTGGGGGTAAACCACTGTTTGGGCACATGGTAAGGCTCGGAAGGGAAGGAGCGCCATTTGACTTTTTGAATGAAAAATTATCTCCATCGATAGCGGACACCATGTCGCGTTTGGAGAGACCCTGTGTGCTTAAACATTGGAGCTCCCCCACAAGTGACCCCATTTTGGAAACTGGACCCCCCAAGGAACTTATCTAGATGCCTAGTGAGCACTTTAAACCCTCAGGTGCTTCACAAATTGATCCGTAAAAATGAAAAAGTACTTTTTTTTCACAAAAAATTTATTTTCGCCTCAATTTTTTCATTTTCACATGGGCAATAGGATAAAATGGATCCTAAAATTTGTTGAGCAATTTCTCCCGAGTACGCCGATACCTCATATATGGGGGTAAACCACTGTTTGGGCACACGGCAGGGCTCGGAAGGGAAGGCGCGCCTTTTAACTTTTTGAATGGAAAATTAGCTCCAATTGTTAGCGGACACCATGTCGCATTTGGAGAGCCCCTGTGTGCCTATGCAATGGAGCTCCCCCACAAGTGACCCCATTTTGGAAACTAGACCCCCCAAGGAACTTATCTAGATGCATACTGAGCACTTTAAACCCCCAGGTGCTTCACAGAAGTTTATAATGCAGAGCCATGAAAATAAAAAATAATTTTTCTTTTCTCAAAAATGATTTTTTAGCCTGGAATTTCCTATTTTGCCAATGGTAATAGGAGAAATTGGACCACAAATGTTGTTGTCCAGTTTGTCCTGAGTATGCAGATACCCCATATGTGGGGGTAAACCACTGTTTGGGCGCACGGCAGGGCTCAGAAGGGAAGGCACGCCATTTGGCTTTTTAAATGGAAAATTATCTCCAATCATTAGCGGACACCATGTCGCGTTTGGAGAGCCCCTGTGTGCCTAAACATTGGAGATCCCCCACAAATTACCCCATTTTGGAAACTAGACCCCCAAAGGAACTAATCTAGATGTGTAGTGAGCACTTTGAACCCTCAAGTGCTTCACAGAAGTTTATAACGCAGAGCCATGAAAATAAAAAAAAAAATTATTTTCTCAAAAATGAATTTTAGCCCGCAATTTTTTATTTTCCCAAGGGTAACAGGAGAAATTTGACCCCAAAAGTTGTTGTCCAGTTTCTCCTGAGTACGCTGATACCCCATATGTGGGGGTAAACCACTGTTTAGGCACATGCTGGGGCTCGGAAGTGAAGTAGTGACGTTTTGAAATGCAGACTTTGATGGAATGCTCTGCGGGCGTCACGTTGCGTTTGCAGAGCCCCTGATGTGGCTAAACAGTAGAAACCCCCCACAAGTGACCCCATTTTGGAAACTAGACCCCGAAAGGAACTTATCTAGATGTGAGGTGAGCACTTTGAACCCCCAAGTGCTTCACAGAAGTTCATAACACAGAGCAGTGAAAATAATAAATACGTTTTCTTTCCTCAAAAATAATTTTTTAGCCCAGAATTTTTTATTTTCCCAAGGGTTACAGGAGAAATTGGACCACAAAAGTTGTTGTCCAGTTTCTCCTGAGTACGCTGATACCCCATGTGTGGGGGTAAACCACTGTTTGGGCACACGTGGGGGCTCAGAAGGGAAGTAGTGACTTTTGAAATGCAGACTTTGATGGAATGGTCTGCGGGCGTCACATTGCGTTTGCAGAGCCCCTGGTGTGCCTAAACAGTAGAAACCCCCCACAAGTGACCCCATTTTGGAAACTAGACCCCCAAAGGAACTTATCTAGATGTGTGGTGAGCACTTTCAACCCCCAAGTGCTTTACAGAAGTTTATAACGCAGAGCCGTGAAAATAATAAATACGTTTTCTTTCCTCAAAAATAATTTTTTAGCCCAGAATTTTTTATTTTCCCAAGGGTTACAGGAGAAATTGGACCACAAAAGTTGTTGTCCAGTTTCTCCTGAGTACGCTGATGCCCCATGTGTGGGGGTAAACCACTGTTTGGGCACACGTGGGGGCTCAGAAGGGAAGTAGTGACTTTTGAAATGCAGACTTTGATGGAATGGTCTGCGGGCGTCACGTTGCGTTTGCAGAGCCCCTGGTGTGCCTAAACAGTAGAAACCCCCCACAAGTGACCCCATTTTGGAAACTAGACCCCCCAAGGAACTTATCTAGATATGTGGTGAGCACTTTGAACCCCCAAGTGCTTCACAGACGTTTACAACGCAGAGCCGTGAAAATAAAAAATCATTTTTCTTTCCTCAAAAATGATGTTTTAGCAAGCAATTTTTTATTTTCTCAAGGGTAACAGGAGAAATTGGACCCCAGTAATTGTTGCGCAGTTTGTCCTGAGTATGCTGGTACCCCATATGTGGGGGTAAACCCCTGTTTGGGCACACGTCGGGGTTCGGAAGTGAGGGAGCACCATTTGAATTTTTGAATACAAGATTGGCTGGAATCAATGGTGGCGCCATGTTGCGTTTGGAGACCCCCTGAAGTGCCTAAACAGTGGAAACCCCTCAATTCTACCTCCAACACACCCCTAACCCTTATCCCAACTGTAGCCGTAACCCTAATCACAACCCTAACCCCAACACACCCCTAACCACAACCCTAACCCCAACACACCCCTAACCCTAACCACAACCCTAATTCCAACCCAACTCTAAGGCTATGTGCCAACGTTGCGGATTCGTATGAGATTTTTCAGCATCATTTTTGAAAAATCCGCGGGTAAAAGGCACTGCGTTTTACCTGTGGATTTACCGTGGATTTCCAGTGTTTTTTGTGCGGATTTCACCTGTGGATTCCTATTGAGGAACAGGTGTAAAACGCTGCGGAATCCGCACAAAGAATTGGCATGCTGCGGAAAATACAACGCAGCGTTCCCGCGCGGTATTTTCTGCACCATGGGCACAGCGGATTTGGTTTTCCATATGTTTACATGGTACTGTAAACCCGATGGAACACTGCTGCGGATCCGCAGCGGCCAATCCGCACCGTGTGCACATAGCCTAATTCTAAAGGTATGTGCACACGCTGCGGAAAACGCTGCGGATCCGCAGCAGTTTCCCATGAGTTTACAGTTCAATGTGAACCTATGGGAACCAAATATCGCTGTACACATGCTGCGGAAAAACTGCACGGAAACGCAGCGGTTTACATTCCGCAGCATGTCACTTCTTTCTGCGGATTCCGCAGCGGTTTTAGAACTGCTCCAATAGAAAATCGCAGTTGTAAAACCGCAGTGAAATGAGCAGAAAAACCGCGGTAAATCCACGATAAATCGGCAGCGGTTTAGCACTGTGGATTTTTCAAATCCGCTGCGGAAAAATCCGCATAGGACCAGAATACGTGTGCACATACCGAAACCCTAACCCTAGCCCTAACCCTACCCCTAACCCTAACCCTAGCCCTAACCCTACCCCTACCCCTAACCCTAGCCCTAACCCTACCCCTACCCCTAACCCTACCCCTAACCCTAACCCTACCCCTAACCCTAACCCTAGTTCTTACCCCAACCTTAGTGAAAAAAAAAAAATTCTTTATTTTTTTTATTGTCCCTATCTATGGGGGTGACAAAGGGGGGGTCATTTACTATTTTTTTTATTTTGATCACTGAGATAGGATATATCTCAGTGATCAAAATTCACTCTGGAACGAATCTGCCGGCCGGCAGATTCGGCGGGCGCACTGCACATGCGCCCGCCATTTTGGAAGATGGCGGCGCCCAGGAAGGAAGACGGACGGACCTCGGGCGGCCAGGTAAGTATAAGGGGGGGGAGATCAGGGCACGGGGGGGGCGTCGGAGCACGGGGGGGTGGATCGGATCATGGGGGGTGGTGGATCGGAACACGGGAGGGAGGATTGGAGCACGGGGAAGGATTGGAGCACGGGGTGAGGGATCGCTGTGCGGGGGGGGTGGATCGGAGCACGGGGGGGGGGTCGCTGTGTGCGGGGGGGGGGATCGGAGTGCGGGGGGGTTTGATTGCAGCACAGGGGGTGTGATTGGTGCACGGGGAAGCGGACAGGAGGACGGGGGAGCGGAGCACAGGACGGAGGGCAGCGGACCACAGATCGGGGGGCTGGGGGGGCGATCGGAGGGGTGGGGTGGGTGCACATAAGTGTTTCCAGCCATGGCCGATGATATTGCAGCATCGGCCATGGCTGGATTGTAATATTTCACCAGTTTTTTAGGTGAAATATTACAAATCGCTCTGATTGGCAGTTTCACTTTCAACAGCCAATCAGAGCGATCGTAGCCACGAGGGGGTGAAGCCACCCCCCCTGGGCTAAACTACCACTCCCCCTGTCCCTGCAGATCGGGTGAAATGGGAGTTAACCCTTTCACCCGGCCTGCAGGGACGCGATCTTTCCATGACGCATATGCTGCGTCATGGGTCGGAATGGCACCGACTTTCATGACGCAGCGTATGCGTCAAAGGTCGGGAAGGGGTTAAGCCATGAGCAAAAGTGCTGGCTAAGGCTTAAGGCATGGGCACAAGTGCTGGCTAAGGCTTAAGGCATGGGCACAAGTGCTGGCTAAGGCTTAAGGCATGGGCACAAGTGCTGGCTAAGGCTTAAGGCATGGGCACAAGTGCTGGCTAAGGCTTAAGGCATGGGCACAAGTGCTGGCTAAGGCTTAAGGCATGGGCACAAGTGCTGGCTAAGGCTTAAGGCATGGGCACAAGTGCTGGCTAAGGCTTAAGGCATGGGCACAAGTGCTGGCTAGGCTTAAGGCATGGGCACAAGTGCTGGCTAGGCTTAAGGCAACGGCACAAGTGCTGGCTATGCATAAGGCAACGGCACAAGTGCTGGCTAGGCTTAAGGCATGGGCACAAGTGCTGGCTAGGCTTAAGGCATGGGCACAAGTGCTGGCTAGGCATAAGGCATGGGCACAAGTGCTGGCTAGGCATAAGGCATGGGCACAAGTGCTGGCTAGGCATAAGGCATGGGCACAAGTGCTGGCTAGGCATAAGGCATGGGCACAAGTGCTGGCTAGGCATAAGGCATGGGCACAAGTGCTGGCTAAGGTTTAAGGCATGGGCACAAGTGCTGGCTAACGCTTAAGGCATGGGCACAAGTGCTGGCTAAGGCTTAAGGCATGGGCACAAGTGCTGGCTAAGGCTTAAGGCATGGGCACAAGTGCTGGCTAGGCATAAGGCATGGGCACAAGTGCTGGCTAGGCATAAGGCATGGGCACAAGTGCTGGCTAGGCAAAAGGCATGGGCACAAGTGCTGGCTAAGGCTTAAGGCATGGGCACAAGTGCTGCCTAAGGCATGGGCACAAGTGCTGGCTAAGACTTAAGGCATGGGCACAAGTGCTGGCTAAGGCTTAAGGCATGGGCACAAGTGCTGGCTAAGGCTTAAGGCATGGGCACAAGTACTGGCTAGGCTTAAGGCATGGGCACAAGTGCTGGCTATGCTTAAGGCAACGGCACAAGTGCTGGCTATGCTTAAGGCAACGGCACAATTGCTGGCTAGGCTTAAGGCATGGGCACAAGTGCTGGCTAGGCTTAAGGCATGGGCACAAGTGCTGGCTATGCTTAAGGCAACGGCACAAGTGCTGGCTATGCTTAAGGCATGGGCACAAGTGCTGGCTAAGGCTTAAGGCATGGGCACAAGTGCTGGCTAAGGCTTAAGGCATGGGCACAAGTGCTGGCTAAGGCTTAAGGCATGGGCACAAGTGCTGGCTAAGGCTTAAGGCATGGGCACAAGTGCTGGCTAAGGCTTAAGGCATGGGCACAAGTGCTGGCTAAGGCTTAAGGCATGGGCACAAGTGCTGGCTAGGCTTAAGGCATGGGCACAAGTGCTGGCTAGGCTTAAGGCAACAGTACAAGTGCTGGCTATGCTTAAGGCAACGGCACAAGTGCTGGCTAGGCTTAAGGCATGGGCACAAGTGCTGGCTAGGCTTAAGGCATGGGCATAAGTGCTGGCTAGGCATAAGGCATGGGCACAAGTGCTGGATAGGCATAAGGCATGGGCACAAGTGCTGGCTAGGCATAAGGCATGGGCACAAGTGCTGGCTAGGCTTAAGGCATGGGCACAAGTGCTGGCTAGGCATAAGACATGGGTATAAGTGCTGGCTAGGCATAAGACATGGGCACAAGTGCTGGCTAAGGCTTAAGGCATGGGCACAAGTGCTGGCTAAGGCTTAAGGCATGGGCACAAGTGCTGGCTAAGGCTTAAGGCATGGGCACAAGTGCTGGCTAAGGCTTAAGGCATGGGCACAAGTGCTGGCTAAGGCTTAAGGCATGGGCACAAGTGCTGGCTAAGGCTTAAGGCATGGGCACAAGTGCTGGCTAGGCATAAGGCATGGGCACAAGTGCTGGCTAGGCATAAGGCATGGGCACAAGTGCTGGCTAGGCATAAGGCATGGGCACAAGTGCTGGCTAGGCATAAGGCATGGGCACAAGTGCTGGCTAAGGCTTAAGGCATGGGCACATGTGCTGGCTAAGGCTTAAGGCATGGGCACAAGTGCTGGCTAAGGCTTAAGGCATGGGCACAAGTGCTGGCTAAGGCTTAAGGCATGGGCACAAGTACTGGCTAGGCTTAAGGCATGGGCACAAGTGCTGGCTATGCTTAAGGCAACGGCACAAGTGCTGGCTATGCTTAAGGCATGGGCACAAGTGCTGGCTAGGCTTAAGGCATGGGCACAAGTGCTGGCTAGGCTTAAGGTATGGGCACAAGTGCTGGCTATGCTTAAGGCAACGGCACAAGTGCTGGCTATGCTTAAGGCAACGGCACAAGTGCTGGCTAGGCTTAAGGCATGGGCACAAGTGCTGGCTAAGGCTTAAGGCATGGGCACAAGTGCTGGCTAAGGCTTAAGGCATGGGCACAAGTGCTGGCTAAGGCTTAAGGCATGGGCACAAGTACTGGCTAGGCTTAAGGCATGGGCACAAGTGCTGGCTATGCTTAAGGCAACGGCACAAGTGCTGGCTATGCTTAAGGCAACGGCACAAGTGCAGGCTAGGCTTAAGGCATGGGCACAAGTGCTGGCTAAGGCTTAAGGCATGGGCACAAGTGCTGGCTAGGCTTAAGGCCTGGGCACAAGTGCTGACTAGGCTTAAGGCATGGGCACAAGTGCTGGCTAGGCATAAGGCAAGGGCACTAGTGCTGGCTAAGGCTTAAGGCATGGGCACAAGTGCTGGCTATGCTTAAGGCAACGGCACAAGTGCTGGCTATGCTTAAGGCAACGGCACAAGAGCTGGCTAGGCTTAAGGCATGGGCACAAGTGCTGGCTAAGGCTTAAGGCATGGGCACAAGTGCTGGCTAAGGCTTAAGGCATGGGCACAAGTGCTGGCTAAGGCTTAAGGCATGGGCACAAGTGCTGGCTAAGGCTTAAGGTATGGGCACAAGTGCTGGCTAAGGTTTAAGGCATGGGCACAAGTGCTGGCTAAGGTTTAAGGCATGGGCACAAGTGCTGGCTAAGGCTTAAGGCATGGGCACAAGTGCTGGCTAAGGCTTAAGGCATGGGCATAAGTGCTGGCTAAGGATTAAGGCATGGGCACAAGTGCTGGCTAGGCTTAAGGCATGGGCACAAGTGCTGGCTAGGCTTAAGGCATACGGCTAACTCTTTGCACTCTTTGCATAAAGGGTTAGGCACCCATAGGGGTGAAGAGCTAGCTTTCACCCCTCTACTCTGTACTTGGACATTTACGACTAGATCCTTTGTTGTACAGTGCGGAGCCTCTCCATAACCCCATGCTCCAAGCGACCAGGCACTTCTTGTCTGTCCTCCGTAAATGGGTAATGCCTTCTTCCCCAATTACAGTCGTGCATGCGCATTCAGACAGGACAAGAGCGAAGAGCGTAAAGCCTGCCCTGTGTGCATAACCATCATGTAACTAAAGACAGAAAAACAAACATGCAAGGGGCTCAAAAGTGCTGGCTAAGGCTTAAGCCATGAGCAAAAGTGCTGGCTAAGGCTTAAGGCATGGGCACAAGTGCTGGCTAAGGCTTAAGGCATGGGCACAAGTGCTGGCTAAGGCTTAAGGCATGGGCACAAGTGCTGGCTAAGGCTTAAGGCATGGGCACAAGTGCTGGCTAAGGCTTAAGGCATGGGCACAAGTGCTGGCTAAGGCTTAAGGCATGGGCACAAGTGCTGGCTAAGGCTTAAGGCATGGGCACAAGTGCTGGCTAAGGCTTAAGGCATGGGCACAAGTGCTGGCTAGGCTTAAGGCATGGGCACAAGTGCTGGCTAGGCTTAAGGCAACGGCACAAGTGCTGGCTATGCATAAGGCAACGGCACAAGTGCTGGCTAGGCTTAAGGCATGGGCACAAGTGCTGGCTAGGCTTAAGGCATGGGCACAAGTGCTGGCTAGGCATAAGGCATGGGCACAAGTGCTGGCTAGGCATAAGGCATGGGCACAAGTGCTGGCTAGGCATAAGGCATGGGCACAAGTGCTGGCTAGGCATAAGGCATGGGCACAAGTGCTGGCTAGGCATAAGGCATGGGCACAAGTGCTGGCTAAGGTTTAAGGCATGGGCACAAGTGCTGGCTAAGGCTTAAGGCATGGGCACAAGTGCTGGCTAAGGCTTAAGGCATGGGCACAAGTGCTGGCTAAGGCTTAAGGCATGGGCACAAGTGCTGGCTAGGCATAAGGCATGGGCACAAGTGCTGGCTAGGCATAAGGCATGGGCACAAGTGCTGGCTAGGCAAAAGACATGGGCACAAGTGCTGGCTAAGGCTTAAGGCATGGGCACAAGTGCTGCCTAAGGCATGGGCACAAGTGCTGGCTAAGACTTAAGGCATGGGCACAAGTGCTGGCTAAGGCTTAAGGCATGGGCACAAGTGCTGGCTAAGGCTTAAGGCATGGGCACAAGTACTGGCTATGCTTAAGGCATGGGCACAAGTGCTGGCTATGCTTAAGGCAACGGCACAAGTGCTGGCTATGCTTAAGGCAACGGCACAATTGCTGGCTAGGCTTAAGGCATGGGCACAAGTGCTGGCTAGGCTTAAGGCATGGGCACAAGTGCTGGCTATGCTTAAGGCAACGGCACAAGTGCTGGCTAAGGCTTAAGGCATGGGCACAAGTGCTGGCTAAGGCTTAAGGCATGGGCACAAGTGCTGGCTAAGGCTTAAGGCATGGGCACAAGTGCTGGCTAAGGCTTAAGGCATGGGCACAAGTGCTGGCTAAGGCTTAAGGCATGGGCACAAGTGCTGGCTAAGGCTTAAGGCATGGGCACAAGTGCTGGCTAAGGCTTAAGGCATGGGCACAAGTGCTGGCTAAGGCTTAAGGCATGGGCACAAGTGCTGGCTAAGGCTTAAGGCATGGGCACAAGTGCTGGCTAAGACTTAAGGCATGGGCACAAGTGCTGGCTAAGGCTTAAGGCATGGGCACAAGTGCTGGCTAAGGCTTAAGGCATGGGCACAAGTGCTGGCTAAGGCTTTAGGCATGGGCACAAGTGCTGGCTAGGGCTTAAGGCATGGGCACAAGTGCTGGCTAAGGCTTAAGGCATGGGCACAAGTGCTGGCTAAGGCTTAAGGCATGGGCACAAGTGCTGGCTAAGGCTTAAGGCATGGGCACAAATGCTGGCTAAGGCTTAAGGCATGGGCACAAGTGCTGGCTAAGGCTTAAGGCATGGGCACAAGTGCTGGCTAAGGCTTAAGGCATGGGCACAAGTGCTGGCTAAGGTTTAAGGCATGGGCACAAGTGCTGGCTAAGGTTTAATGCATGGGCACAAGTGCTGGCTAAGGCTTAAGGCATGGGCACAAGTGCTGGCTAGGCTTAAGGCATACGGCTAACTCTTTGCACTCTTTGCATAAAGGGTTAGGCACCCATAGGGGTGAAGAGCTAGCTTTCACCCCTCTACTCTGTACTTGGACATTTAGGACTAGATCCTTTGTTGTACAGTGCGGAGCCACTCCATAACCCCATGCTCCAAGCGACCAGGCACTTCTTGTCTGTCCTCCGTAAATGGGTAATGCCTTCTTCCCCAATTACAGTCGTGCATGCGCATTCAGACGGGACAAGAGCGAAGAGCGTAAAGCCTGCCCTGTGTGCATAACCATCATGTAACTAAAGACAGAAAAACATGCAAGGGGCTCAAAGGTGCTGGCTAAGGCTTAAGGCATGGGCACAAGTGCTGGCTAAGGCTTAAGGCATGGGCACAAGTGCTGGCTAGGCATAAGGCATGGGCACAAGTGCTGGCTAGGCTTAAGGCAACGGCACAAGTGCTGGCTATGTTTAAGGCAACGGCACAAGTGCTGGCTAGGCTTAAGGCATGGGCACAAGTGCTGGTTAGGATTAAGGCATGGGCACAAGTGCTGGCTAAGGTTTAACTTTTCAAAAACCTGACCTGCACATCCAAACATAGACTGAGTGTGAACAGGTGCTGAACCCAGAGTCGCCAACTCGTATATAGTTAAATAAATAGGGCAGCACACTGCAGCGCCAAAACATGTAAACTTGAAAAACGAAATTTGAACTGCATTACTGCACTAGAAATATGAAAAATGAGAGCTTTTAGCGCACAAAAATGGCCAATTTTATGTGTACCTCGTAGCCACGTTAAGGCATCTCTCTTATACGAGGTCCTAAGTTTGACCTACCTCACTGAGAATAAACGTCTCCATCTGAATGGGTACATGTAAAAACCTCTTCTTGGACTCAAATTCTCTCTCTATGTGGAGGGGTATTGGACCTACTATAATTAAAACACCTGAAGCTAGGAGGCGGGGAGTGCACGATCAGAAGGCTAGAGAATACATTTCAAAAACCTGACCTGCACATCCAAACATAGACTGAGTGTGAACAGGTGCTGAACCCAGAGTCGCCAACTCGTATATAGTTAAATAAATAGGGCAGCACACTGCAGCGCCAAAACATGTAAACTTGAAAAAACGAAATTTGAACTGCATTACTGCACTAGAAATATGAAAAATGAGAGCTTTTAGCGCACAAAAATGGCCAATTTTATGTGTACCTCGTAGCCACGTTAAGGCATCTCTCTTATACGAGGTCCTAAGTTTGACCTACCTCACTGAGAATAAACGTCTCCATCTGAATGGGTACATGTAAAAACCTCTTCTTGGACTCAAATTCTCTCTCTATGTGGAGGGGTATTGGACCTACTATAATTAAAACACCTGAAGCTAGGAGGCGGGGAGTGCACGATCAGAAGGCTAGAGAATACATTTCAAAAACCTGACCTGCACATCCAAACATAGACTGAGTGTGAACAGGTGCTGAACCCAGAGTCGCCAACTCGTATATAGTTAAATAAATAGGGCAGCACACTGCAGCGCCAAAACATGTAAACTTGAAAAAACGAAATTTGAACTGCATTACTGCACTACAAATATGAAAAATGAGAGCTTTTAGCGCACAAAAATGGCCAATTTTATGTGTACCTCGTAGCCACGTTAAGGCATCTCTCTTATACGAGGTCCTAAGTTTGACCTACCTCACTGAGAATAAAAATTGGCCATTTTTGTGCGCTAAAAGCTCTCATTTTTCATATTTCTAGTGCAGTAATGCAGTTCAAATTTCGTTTTTTCAAGTTTACATGTTTTGGCGCTGCAGTGTGCTGCCCTATTTATTTATCTGGCTAAGATTTAAGGCATGGACACAAGTGCTGGCTAAGGCTTAAGGCATGGGCACAAGTGCTGGCTAAGGCTTAAGGCATGGGCAAAAGTGCTGGCTAAGGCTTAAGGCATGGGCACAAGTGCTGGCTAAGGCTTAAGGCATGGGCACAAGTGCTGGCTAAGGCTTAAGGCATGCGCACAAGTGCTGGCTAGGCATAAGGCATGGGCACAAGTGCTGGCTAGGCATAAGGCATGGGCACAAGTGCTGGCTAGGCATAAGGCATGGGCACAAGTGCTGGCTAGGCATAAGGCATGGGCACAAGTGCTGGCTAAGGCTTAAGGCATGGGCACAAGTGCTGGCTAAGGCTTAAGGCATGGGCACAAGTGCTGGCTATGCTTAAGGCAACGGCACAAGTGCTGGCTAGGCTTAAGGCAACGGCACAAGTGGTGGCTAGGCTTAAGGCATGGGCACAAGTGCTGGCTAGGCTTAAGGCATGAGCACAAGTGCTGGCTAGGCATAAGGCATGGGCACAAGTGCTGGCTAGGCATAAGGCATGAGCACAAGTGCTGGCTAAGGCTTAAGGCATGGGCACAAGTGCTGGCTAAGGCTTAAGGCATGGGCACAAGTGCTGGCTAAGGCTTAAGGCATGGGCACAAGTGCTGGCTAAGGCTTAAGGCATGGGCACAAGTGCTGGCTAAGGCTTAAGGCATGGGCACAAGTGCTGGCTAAGGCTTAAGGCATGGGCACAAGTGCTGGCTAAGGCTTAAAACATGGGCACAAGTGCTGGCTAAGGCTTAAAGCATGGGCACAAGTGCTGGCTAAGGCTTAAGGCATGGGCACAAGTGCTGGCTAGGCTTAAGGCAACGGCACAAGTGCTGGCTATGCTTAAGGCAATGGCACAAGTGCTGGCTAGGCTTAAGGCATGGGCACAAGTGCTGGCTAGGCTTAAGGCATGGGCACAAGTGCTGGCTAGGCATAAGGCATGGGCACAAGTGCTGGCTAGGCATAAGGCATGGGCACAAGTGCTGGCTAGGCATAAGGCATGGGCACAAGTGCTGGCTAGGCATAAGGCATGGGCACAAGTGTTGGCTAGGCATAAGGCATGGGCACAAGTGCTGGCTAGGCATAAGACATGGGCACAAGTGCTGGCTAAGGTTTAAGGCATGGGCACAAGTGCTGGCTAAGGCTTAAGGCATGGGCACAAGTGCTGGCTAAGGCTTAAGGCATGGGCACAAGTGCTGGCTAAGGCTTAAGGCATGGGCACAAGTGCTGGCTAAGGCTTAAGGCATGGGCACAAGTGCTGGCTAAGGCTTAAGGCATGGGCACAAGTGCTGGCTAGGCATAAGGCATGGGCACAAGTGCTGGCTAGGCATAAGGCATGGGCACAAGTGCTGGCTAAGGCTTAAGGCATGGGCACAAGTGCTGGCTAAGGCTTAAGGCATGGGCACAAGTGCTGGCTAAGGCTTAAGGCATGGGCACAAGTGCTGGCTAAGGCTTAAGGCATGGGCACAAGTACTGGCTAGGCTTAAGGCATGGGCACAAGTGCTGGCTATGCTTAAGGCAACGGCACAAGTGCTGGCTATGCTTAAGGCAACGGCACAAGTGCTGGCTAGGCATAAGGCATGGGCACAAGTGCTGGCTAGGCTTAAGGCATGGGCACAAGTGCTGGCTATGCTTAAGGCAACAGCACAAGTGCTGGCTATGCTGAAGGCAACGGCACAAGTGCTGGCTAGGCTTAAGGCATGGGCACAAGTGCTGGCTAAGGCTTAAGGCATGGGAACAAGTGCTGGCTAAGGCTTAAGGCATGGGCATAAGTGCTGGCTATGCTTAAGGCATGGGCACAAGTGCTGGCTAGGCTTAAGGCCTGGGCACAAGTGCTGGCTAGGCTTAAGGCATGGGCACAAGTGCTGGCTAGGCATAAGGCAAGGGCACAAGTGCTGGCTAAGGCTTAAGGCATGGGCACAAGTGCTGGCTATGCTTAAGGCAACAGCACAAGTGCTGGCTATGCTTAAGGCAACGGCACAAGTGCTGGCTAGGCTTAAGGCATGGGCACAAGTGCTGGCTAAGGCTTAAGGCATGGGCACAAGTGCTGGCTAAGGCTTAAGGCATGGGCACAAGTGCTGGCTAAGGCTTAAGGCATGGGCACATGTGCTGGCTAAGGCTTAAGGTATGGGCACAAGTGCTGGCTAAGGTTTAAGGCATGGGCACAAGTGCTGGCTAAGGATTAAGGCATGGGCACAAGTGCTGGCTAAGGCTTAAGGCATGGGCACAAGTGCTGGCTAAGGCTTAAGGCATGGGCACAAGTGCTGGCTAGGCTTAAGGCATACGGCTAACTCTTTGCACTCTTTGCATAAAGGGTTAGGCACCCATAGGGGTGAATAGCTAGCTTTCACCCCTCTACTCTGTACTTGGACATTTAGGACTAGATCCTTTGTTGTACAGTGCGGAGCCTGTTATGCTGTGCTATCAGGCAACACAGTGTGCAGTAATCAGCGCACATACAGTGATATGGCAATAACCCAAAGACAATAGAACAAGCTCTGAGACGTGGAATCTCTGCAGACTGCAATACCTGAACCTATCCTCACACAACTAAAAGCAGCAGTGGATTGCGCCTAACACTACCTATGCAACTCGGCACTGCCTGAGGAGCTGACTAGCCTGAATATAGAAATACAAGCCTGACTTGCCTCAGAGAAATACCCCAAAGGAATAGGCAGCCCCCCATATATAATGACTGTTAGCAAGATGAAAAGACAAAACGTAGGAATGAAATAGATTCAGCAAAGTGAGGCCCGATATTCTAGACAGAGCGAGGATAGCAAAGAGAACTATGCAGTCCACAAAAAACCCTAAAGCAGAACCACGCAAAGGGGGGCAAAAAGACCCACCGTGCCAAACTAACAGCACGGCGGTGCACCCTTTGCGTCTCAGAGCTTCCAGCAAAAGAGAATAGCACAGCTGGACAGAAAAAACGGAAACAAAAACAAAGTAACACTTATCTAGCAGAGCAGCAGGCCACAGGAAAGATGCAGTAGCTCAGATCCAACACTGGAACATTGACAAGGAGCAAGGAAGACAGACTCAGGTGGAGTTAAATAGCAAGGCAGCCAACGAGCTCACCAAAACACCTGAGGGAGGAAGCCCAGAGGCTGCAATACCACTTGTGACCACAGGAGTGAATTCAGCCACAGAATTCACAACAGTACCCCCCCCTTGAGGAGGGGTCACTGAACCCTCACCAGAACCCCCAGGCCGACCAGGATGAGCCACATGAAAGGCACGAACAAGATCTGGGGCATGGACATCAGAGGCAAAAACCCAGGAATTATCCTCCTGAGCATAACCCTTCCATTTGACCAGATACTGGAGTTTCCGTCTAGAGACACGAGAATCCAAAATTTTCTCCACAATATACTCCAATTCCCCCTCCACCAAAACAGGGGCAGGAGGCTCCACAGATGGAACCATAGGTGCCACGTATCTTCTCAACAACGACCTATGGAATACATTATGTATGGAAAAGGAGTCTGGGAGGGTCAGACGAAAAGACACCGGATTGAGAATCTCAGAAATCCTATACGGACCAATAAAACGAGGTTTAAATTTAGGAGAGGAAACCTTCATAGGAATATGACGAGAAGATAACCAAACCAGATCCCCAACACGAAGTCGGGGACCCACACGGCGTCTACGATTAGCGAAAAGCTGAGCCTTCTCCTGGGACAAGGTCAAATTGTCCACTACCTGAGTCCAGATCTGCTGCAACCTGTCCACCACAGAATCCACACCAGGACAGTCCGAAGACTCAACCTGTCCTGAAGAGAAACGAGGATGGAACCCAGAATTGCAGAAAAATGGAGAGACCAAGGTAGCCGAGCTGGCCCGATTATTAAGGGCGAACTCAGCCAACGGCAAAAATGACACCCAATCATCCTGGTCAGCAGAAACAAAACATCTCAGATATGTTTCCAAGGTCTGATTGGTTCGTTCGGTCTGGCCATTAGTCTGAGGATGGAAGGCCGAGGAAAAAGATAGGTCAATGCCCATCCTACCACAAAAGGCTCGCCAGAACCTCGAGACAAACTGGGAACCTCTGTCAGAAACAATATTCTCAGGAATGCCATGCAAACGAACCACATGCTGGAAGAACAAAGGCACCAAATCAGAGGAGGAAGGCAATTTAACCAAGGGCACCAGATGGACCATTTTAGAAAAGCGATCACAGACCACCCAAATGACCGACATCTTTTGAGAAACGGGAAGGTCAGAAATGAAATCCATCGAAATATGTGTCCAAGGCCTCTTCGGGACCGGCAAGGGCAAAAGCAACCCACTGGCACGTGAACAGCAGGGCTTAGCCCTAGCACAAATCCCACAGGACTGCACAAAAGCACGCACATCCCGTGACAGAGATGGCCACCAGAAGGATCTAGCCACTAACTCTCTGGTACCAAAGATTCCTGGATGACCAGCCAGCACCGAACAATGAAGTTCAGAGATAACTTTACTAGTCCACCTATCAGGGACGAACAGTTTCTCGGCCGGACAACGATCAGGTTTATTAGCCTGAAATTTCTGCAACACTCTCCGCAAATCAGGAGAGATGGCAGACACAATGACTCCTTCCTTGAGGATACTCGCCGGCTCAGATAACCCCGGAGAGTCGGGCACAAAACTCCTAGACAGAGCATCCGCCTTCACATTTTTAGAGCCCGGAAGGTACGAAATCACAAAATCAAAACGAGCAAAAAATAACGACCAACGGGCCTGTCTAGGATTCAAGCGCTTGGCAGACTCGAGATAAGTAAGATTCTTATGATCAGTCAATACCACCACGCGATGCTTAGCTCCCTCAAGCCAATGACGCCACTCCTCGAATGCCCACTTCATGGCCAGCAACTCTCGGTTGCCCACATCATAATTACGCTCAGCAGCAGAAAATTTCCTGGAAAAGAAAGCACATGGTTTCAACACTGAGCAACCAGAACCTCTCTGTGACAAAACCGCCCCTGCTCCAATCTCAGAAGCATCAACCTCGACCTGGAACGGAAGAGAAACATCTGGTTGACACAACACAGGGGCACAGCAAAAATGACGCTTCAACTCCTGAAAAGCTTCCACGGCAGCAGAAGACCAATTAACCAAATCAGCACCCTTCTTGGTCAAATCGGTCAATGGTCTGGCAATGCTAGAAAAATTACAGATGAAACGACGATAAAAATTAGCAAAGCCCAGGAATTTCTGCAGACTTTTCAGAGATGTCGGCTGAGTCCAATCCTGGATGGCCTGGACCTTAACCGGATCCATCTCGATAGTAGAAGGGGAAAAGATGAACCCCAAAAATGAAACTTTCTGCACACCGAAGAGACACTTTGATCCCTTCACGAACAAGGAATTAGCACGCAGTACCTGGAAAACCATTCTGACTTGCTTCACATGAGACTCCCAATCATCAGAGAAGATCAAAATGTCATCCAAGTAAACAATCAGGAATTTATCCAGATACTCACGGAAAATGTCATGCATAAAAGACTGAAAAACAGATGGAGCATTGGCAAGTCCGAACGGCATCACCAGATACTCAAAATGACCCTCGGGCGTATTAAATGCCGTTTTCCATTCATCTCCCTGCCTGATTCTCACCAGATTATACGCACCACGAAGATCAATCTTAGTAAACCAACTAGCCCCCTTAATCCGAGCAAACAAGTCAGATATCAATGGCAAGGGATACTGAAACTTAACAGTGATCTTATTAAGAAGGCGGTAATCAATACACGGTCTTAGCGAACCATCCTTTTTGGCTACAAAAAAGAACCCTGCTCCCAATGGTGATGACGATGGGCGAATATGTCCCTTCTCCAGGGATTCTTTCACATAACTGCGCATAGCGGTGTGTTCAGGCACGGACAAATTAAATAAACGACCCTTAGGGAATTTACTACCAGGAATCAAATTGATAGCACAATCACAATTCCTATGCGGAGGTAGGGCATCAGACTTGGGCTCTTCAAATACATCCTGAAAGTCAGACAAGAACTCTGGGATGTCAGAAGGAATGGATGACGAAATAGACAAAAATGGAACATCACCATGTACTCCCTGACAACCCCAGCTGGTTACCGACATAGAGTTCCAATCTAATACTGGATTATGGGTTTGTAGCCATGGCAACCCCAACACGACCACATCATGCAGATTATGCAGTACCAGAAAGCGAATAACTTCCTGATGTGCAGGAGCCATGCACATGGTCAGCTGGGCCCAGTACTGAGGCTTATTCTTGGCCAAAGGTGTAGCATCAATTCCTCTCCACGGAATAGGACACCGCAAAGGCTCCAAGAAAAATCCACAACGTTTAGCATAATCCAAATCCATCAGATTCAGGGCAGCGCCTGAATCCACAAACGCCATGACAGAATACGATGACAAAGAGCATATCAAGGTAATGGACAGAAGGAATTTGGACTGTACAGTACTAATGACGGCAGAGCTATCGAACCGCCTAGTGCGCTTAGGACAATTAGAAATAGCATGAGTGGAATCACCACAGTAGAAACACAGCCTGTTCAGACGTCTGTGTTCTTGCCGTTCAACTTTAGTCATAGTCCTGTCGCACTGCATAGGCTCAGGTTTACTCTCAGACAATACCGCCAGATGGTGCACAGATTTACGCTCGCGCAAGCGACGACCGATCTGATTGGCCAAGGACATAGACTCATTCAAACCAGCAGGCATAGGAAATCCCACCAGGACATCCTTAAGAGCTTCAGAGAGACCCTTTCTGAACCAAGCCGCCAGTGCAGATTCATTCCACAGAGTGAGTACTGACCACTTCCTAAATTTCTGACAATATACTTCTACATCATCCTGACCCTGGCATAAAGCCAGCAAATTTTTCTCAGCCTGATCCACTGAATTAGGCTCATCGTAAAGCAATCCAAGCGCCTGGAAAAACGCATCAACATTACTCAATGCAGGGTCTCCTGGCGCAAGAGAAAACGCCCAGTCCTGTGGGTCGCCGCGCAAAAAAGAAATAATAATCAAAACCTGTTGAATAGGATTACCAGAAGAATGAGGTTTCAAGGCCAGAAATAGCTTACAATTATTTTTGAAGCTCAGGAACTTAGTTCTGTCACCAAAAAACAAATCAGGAATAGGAATTCTTGGTTCTAGCATAGATTTCTGATCAATTGTATCTTGAATCTTTTGTACATTTATAACGAGATTATCCATTGAGGAGCACAGAGCCTGAATATCCATGTCCACAGCTGTGTCCTGAAGCACTCTAATGTCTAGGTGAAAAAAAAAAAAAAACTGAAGACAGAGCTGAGGAAAAAAAAAAAATGATGTCAGGACTTCTTTTTTCCCTCTATTGAGAATCATTGGTTTGGCTCCTTGTACTGTTATGCTGTGCTATCAGGCAACACAGTGTGCAGTAATCAGCGCACATACAGTGATATGGCAATAACCCAAAAACAATAGAACAAGCTCTGAGACGTGGAATCTCTGCAGACTGCAATACCTGAACCTATCCTCACACAACTAAAAGCAGCAGTGGATTGCGCCTAACACTACCTATGCAACTCGGCACTGCCTGAGGAGCTGACTAGCCTGAAGATAGAAATACAAGCCTGACTTGCCTCAGAGAAATACCCCAAAGGAATAGGCAGCCCCCCACATATAATGACTGTTAGCAAGATGAAAAGACAAAACGTAGGAATGAAATAGATTCAGCAAAGTGAGGCCCGATATTCTAGACAGAGCGAGGATAGCAAAGAGAACTATGCAGTCTACAAAAAACCCTAAAGCAGAACCACGCAAAGGGGGGCAAAAAGACCCACCGTGCCGAACTAACAGCACGGCGGTGCACCCTTTGCGTCTCAGAGCTTCCAGCAAAAGAGAATAGCACAGCTGGACAGAAAAAACGGAAACAAAAACAAAGTAACACTTATCTAGCAGAGCAGCAGGCCACAGGAAAGATGCAGTAGCTCAGATCCAACACTGGAACATTGACAAGGAGCAAGGAAGACAGACTCAGGTGGAGTTAAATAGCAAGGCAGCCAACGAGCTCACCAAAACACCTGAGGGAGGAAGCCCAGAGGCTGCAATACCACTTGTGACCACAGGAGTGAATTCAGCCACAGAATTCACAACAGGAGCCTCTCCATAACCCCATGCTCCAAGCGACCAGGCACTTCTTGTCTGTCCTCCGTAAATGGGTAATGCCTTCTTCCCCAATTACAGTCGTGCATGCGCATTCAGACGGGACAAGAGCGAAGAGCGTAAAGCCTGCCCTGTGTGCATAACCATCATGTAACTAAAGACAGAAAAACAAACATGCAAGGGGCTCAAAAGTGCTGGCTAAGGCTTAAGGCATGGGCACAAGTGCTGGCTAAGGCTTAAGGCATGGGCACAAGTGCTGGCTAAGGCTTAAGGCATGGGCACAAGTGCTGGCTAAGGCTTAAGGCATGGGCACAAGTGCTGGCTAAGGCTTAAGGCATGGGCACAAGTGCTGGCTAAGGCTTAAGGCATGGGCACAAGTGCTGGCTAAGGCTTAAGGCATGGGCACAAGTGCTGGCTAAGGCTTAAGGCATGGGCACAAGTGCTGGCTAAGGCTTAAGGCATGGGCACAAGTGCTGGCTAGGCTTAAGGCATGGGCACAAGTGCTGGCTAGGCTTAAGGCAACGGCACAAGTGCTGGCTATGCTTAAGGCAACGGCACAAGTGCTGGCTAGGCTTAAGGCATGGGCACTAGTGCTGGCTAGGCTTAAGGCATGGGCACAAGTGCTGGCTAGGCATAAGGCATGGGCACAAGTGCTGGCTAGGCATAAGGCATGGGCACAAGTGCTGGCTAGGCATAAGGCATGGGCACAAGTGCTGGCTAGGCATAAGGCATGGGCACAAGTGCTGGCTAGGCATAAGACATGGGCACAAGTGCTGGCTAAGGTTTAAGGCATGGGCACAAGTGCTGGCTAAGGCTTAAGGCATGGGCACAAGTGCTGGCTAAGGCTTAAGGCATGGGCACAAGTGCTGGCTAAGGCTTAAGGCATGGGCACAAGTGCTGGCTAAGGCTTAAGGCATGGGCACAAGTGCTGGCTAAGGATTAAGGCATGGGCACAAGTTCTGGCTAGGCATAAGGCATGGGCACAAGTGCTGGCTAAGGCTTAAGGCATGGGCACAAGTGCTGGCTAAGGCTTAAGGCATGGGCACAAGTGCTGGCTAAGGCTTAAGGCATGGGCACAAGTGCTGGCTAAGGCTTAAGGCATGGGCACAAGTGCTGGCTAAGGCTTAAGGCATGGGCACAAGTACTGGCTAGGCTTAAGGCATGGGCACAAGTGCTGGCTATGCTTAAGGCAATGGCACAAGTGCTGGCTATGCTTAAGGCAACGGCACAAGTGCTGGCTAGGATTAAGGCATGGGCACAAGTGCTGGCTAGGCTTAAGGCATGGGCACAAGTGCTGGCTATGCTTAAGGCAACGGCACAAGTGTTGGCTAGGCTTAAGGCATGGGCACAAGTGCTGGCTAAGGCTTAAGGCATGGGCACAAGTGCTGGCTAGGCTTAAGGCCTGGGCACAAGTGCTGGCTAGGCTTAAGGCATGGGCACAAGTGCTGGCTAGGCATAAGGCAAGGGCACAAGTGCTGGCCAAGGCTTAAGGCATGGGCACAAGTGCTGGCTATGCTTAAGGCAACGGCACAAGTGCTGGCTATGCTTAAGGCAACGGCACAAGTGCTGGCTAAGGCTTAAGGCATGGGCACAAGTGCTGGCTAAGGCTTAAGGCATGGGCACAAGTGCTGGCTAAGGCTTAAGGCATGGGCACAAGTGCTGGCTAAGGCTTAAGGTATGCGCACAAGTGCTGGCTAAGGTTTAAGGCATGGGCACAAGTGCTGGCTAAGGTTTAAGGCATGGGCACAAGTGCTGGCTAAGGTTTAAGGCATGGGCACAAGTGCTGGCTAAGGCTTAAGGCATGGGCACAAGTGCTGGCTAAGGCTTAAGGCATGGGCATAAGTGCTGGCTAGGGCTAAAGGCATGGGCACAAGTGCTGGCTAGGCTTAATGCATGGGCACAAGTGCTGGCTAGGCTTAAGGCATACGGCTAACTCTTTGCATAAAGGGTTAAGCACCCATAGGGGTGAAGAGCTAGCTTTCACCCCTCTACTCTGTACTTGGACATTTAGGACTAGATCCTTTGTTGTACAGTGCGGAGCCTCTCCATAACCCCATGCTCCAAGCGACCAGGCACTTCTTGTCTGTCCTCCGTAAATGGGTAATGCCTTCTTCCCCAATTACAGTCGTGCATGCGCATTCAGACAGGACAAGAGCGAAGAGCGTAAAGCCTGCCCTGTGTGCATAACCATCATGTAACTAAAGACAGAAAAACAAACATGCAAGGGGCTCAAAAGTGCTGGCTAAGGCTTAAGGCATGGGCAAAAGTGCTGGCTAAGGCTTAAGGCATGGGCACAAGTGCTGGCTAAGGCTTAAGGCATGGGCACAAGTGCTGGCTAAGGCTTAAGGCATGGGCACAAGTGCTGGCTAAGGCTTAAGGCATGGGCACAAGTGCTGGCTAAGGCTTAAGGCATGGGCACAAGTGCTGGCTAGGCTTAAGGCATGGGCACAAGTGCTGGCTAGGCTTAAGGCAATGGCACAAGTGCTGGCTATGCATAAGGCAACGGCACAAGTGCTGGCTAGGCTTAAGGCATGGGCACAAGTGCTGGCTAGGCTTAAGGCATGGGCACAAGTGCTGGCTAGGCATAAGGCATGGGCACAAGTGCTGGCTAGGCATAAGGCATGGGCACAAGTGCTGGCTAGGCATAAGGCATGGGCACAAGTGCTGGCTAGGCATAAGGCATGGGCACAAGTGCTGGCTAGGCATAAGACATGGGCACAAGTGCTGGCTAAGGTTTAAGGCATGGGCACAAGTGCTGGCTAAGGCTTAAGGCATGGGCATAAGTGCTGGCTAAGGCTTAAGGCATGGGCACAAGTGCTGGCTAAGGCTTAAGGCATGGGCACAAGTGCTGGCTAAGGCTTAAGGCATGGGCACAAGTGCTGGCTAAGGCTTAAGGCATGGGCACAAGTGCTGGCTAAGGCTTAAGGCATGGGCACAAGTGCTGGCTAAGGCTTAAGGCATGGGCACAAGTGCTGGCTAAGGCTTAAGGCATGGGCACAAGTGCTGGCTAAGGCTTAAGGCATGGGCACAAGTGCTGGCTAAGGCTTAAGGCATGGGCACAAGTGCTGGCTAAGGCTTAAGGTATGGGCACAAGTGCTGGCTAAGGTTTAAGGCATGGGCACAAGTGCTGGCTAAGGTTTAAGGCATGGGCACAAGTGCTGGCTAAGGTTTAAGGCATGGGCACAAGTGCTGGCTAAGGCTTAAGGCATGGGCACAAGTGCTGGCTAAGGCTTAAGGCATGGGCATAAGTGCTGGCTAAGGCTAAAGGCATGGGCACAAGTGCTGGCTAGGCTTAATGCATGGGCACAAGTGCTGGCTAGGCTTAAGGCATACGGCTAACTCTTTGCATAAAGGGTTAAGCACCCATAGGGGTGAAGAGCTAGCTTTCACCCCTCTACTCTGTACTTGGACATTTAGGACTAGATCCTTTGTTGTACAGTGCGGAGCCTCTCCATAACCCCATGCTCCAAGCGACCAGGCACTTCTTGTCTGTCCTCCGTAAATGGGTAATTCCTTCTTCCCCAATTACAGTCGTGCATGCGCATTCAGACAGGACAAGAGCGAAGAGCGTAAAGCCTGCCCTGTGTGCATAACCATCATGTAACTAAAGACAGAAAAACAAACATGCAAGGGGCTCAAAAGTGCTGGCTAAGGCTTAAGGCATGGGCAAAAGTGCTGGCTAAGGCTTAAGGCATGGGCACAAGTGCTGGCTAAGGCTTAAGGCATGGGCACAAGTGCTGGCTAAGGCTTAAGGCATGGGCACAAGTGCTGGCTAAGGCTTAAGGCAACGGCACAAGTGCTGGCTAGGATTAAGGCATGGGCACAAGTGCTGGCTAGGCTTAAGGCATGGGCACAAGTGCTGGCTATGCTTAAGGCAACGGCACAAGTGCTGGCTAGGCTTAAGGCATGGGCACAAGTGCTGGCTAAGGCTTAAGGCATGGGCACAAGTGCTGGCTAGGCTTAAGGCCTGGGCACAAGTGCTGGCTAGGCTTAAGGCATGGGCACAAGTGCTGGCTAGGCATAAGGCAAGGGCACAAGTGCTGGCCAAGGCTTAAGGCATGGGCACAAGTGCTGGCTATGCTTAAGGCAACGGCACAAGTGCTGGCTATGCTTAAGGCAACGGCACAAGTGCTGGCTAAGGCTTAAGGCATGGGCACAAGTGCTGGCTAAGGCTTAAGGCATGGGCACAAGTGCTGGCTAAGGCTTAAGGCATGGGCACAAGTGCTGGCTAAGGCTTAAGGTATGGGCACAAGTGCTGGCTAAGGTTTAAGGCATGGGCACAAGTGCTGGCTAAGGTTTAAGGCATGGGCACAAGTGCTGGCTAAGGTTTAAGGCATGGGCACAAGTGCTGGCTAAGGCTTAAGGCATGGGCACAAGTGCTGGCTAAGGCTTAAGGCATGGGCATAAGTGCTGGCTAAGGCTAAAGGCATGGGCACAAGTGCTGGCTAGGCTTAATGCATGGGCACAAGTGCTGGCTAGGCTTAAGGCATACGGCTAACTCTTTGCATAAAGGGATAAGCACCCATAGGGGTGAAGAGCTAGCTTTCACCCCTCTACTCTGTACTTGGACATTTAGGACTAGATCCTTTGTTGTACAGTGCGGAGCCTCTCCATAACCCCATGCTCCAAGCGACCAGGCACTTCTTGTCTGTCCTCCGTAAATGGGTAATGCCTTCTTCCCCAATTACAGTCGTGCATGCGCATTCAGACAGGACAAGAGCGAAGAGCGTAAAGCCTGCCCTGTGTGCATAACCATCATGTAACTAAAGACAGAAAAACAAACATGCAAGGGGCTCAAAAGTGCTGGCTAAGGCTTAAGGCATGGGCAAAAGTGCTGGCTAAGGCTTAAGGCATGGGCACAAGTGCTGGCTAAGGCTTAAGGCATGGGCACAAGTGCTGGCTAGGCTTAAGGCATAGGCACAAGTGCTGGCTAGGCTTAAGGCAACGGCACAAGTGCTGGCTATGCTTAAGGCAACGGCACAAGTGCTGGCTAGGCTTAAGGCATGGGCACAAGTGCTGGTTAGGCTTAAGGCATGGGCACAAGTGCTGGCTAAGGTTTAAGGCATGGGCACAAGTGCTGGCTAAGGCTTAAAGCATGGGCACAAGTGCTGGCTAAGGCTTAAGGCATGGGCAAAAGTGCTGGCTAAGGCTTAAGGCATGGGCACAAGTGCTGGCTAAGGCTTAAGGCATGGGCACAAGTGCTGGCTAAGGCTTAAGGCATGGGCACAAGTGCTGGCTAAGGCTTAAGGCATGGGCACAAGTGCTGGCTAAGGCTTAAGGCATGGGCACAAGTGCTGGCTAAGGCTTAAGGTATGGGCACAAGTGCTGGCTAAGGTTTAAGGCATGGGCACAAGTGCTGGCTAAGGTTTAAGGCATGGGCACAAGTGCTGGCTAAGGCTTAAGGCATGGGCACAAGTGCTGGCTAAGGCTTAAGGCATGGGCATAGGTGCTGGCTAAGGCTAAAGGCATGGGCACAAGTGCTGGCTAGGCTTAATGCATGGGCACAAGTGCTGGCTAGGCTTAAGGCATACGGCTAACTCTTTGCATAAAGGGTTAAGCACCCATAGGGGTGAAGAGCTAGCTTTCACCCCTCTACTCTGTACTTGGACATTTAGGACTAGATCCTTTGTTGTACAGTGCGGAGCCTCTCCATAACCCCATGCTCCAAGCGACCAGGCACTTCTTGTCTGTCCTCCGTAAATGGGTAATGCCTTCTTCCCCAATTACAGTCGTGCATGCGCATTCAGACAGGACAAGAGCGAAGAGCGTAAAGCCTGCCCTGTGTGCATAACCATCATGTAACTAAAGACAGAAAAACAAACATGCAAGGGGCTCAAAAGTGCTGGCTAAGGCTTAAGGCATGGGCAAAAGTGCTGGCTAAGGCTTAAGGCATGGGCACAAGTGCTGGCTAAGGCTTAAGGCATGGGCACAAGTGCTGGCTAAGGCTTAAGGCATGGGCACAAGTGCTGGCTAAGGCTTAAGGCATGGGCACAAGTGCTGGCTAAGGCTTAAGGCATGGGCACAAGTGCTGGCTAAGGCTTAAGGAATGGGCACAAGTGCTGGCTAAGGCTTAAGGCATGGGCACAAGTGCTGGCTAAGGCTTAAGGCATGGGCACAAGTGCTGGCTAGGCTTAAGGCATGGGCACAAGTGCTGGCTAGGCTTAATGCAACGGCACAAGTGCTGGCTATGCATAAGGCAACGGCACAAGTGCTGGCTAGGCTTAAGGCATGGGCACAAGTGCTGGCTAGGCTTAAGTCATGGGCACAAGTGCTGGCTAGGCATAAGGCATGGGCACAAGTGCTGGCTAGGCATAAGGCATGGGCACAAGTGCTGGCTAGGCATAAGGCATGGGCACAAGTGCTGGCTAAGGTTTAAGGCATGGGCACAAGTGCTGGCTAAGGCTTAAGGCATGGGCACAAGTGCTGGCTAAGGCTTAAGGCATGGGCACAAGTGCTGGCTAAGGCTTAAGGCAACGGCACAAGTGCTGGCTATGCTTAAGGCAACGGCACAAGTGCTGGCTATGCTTAAGGCAACGGCACAAGTGCTGGCTAGGCTTAAGGCATGGGCACAAGTGCTGGCTAGGCTTAAGGCATGGGCACAAGTGCTGGCTAGGCTTAAGGCATGAGCACAAGTGCTGGCTAGGCTTAAGGCAACGGCACAAGTGCTGGCTATGCTTAAGGCAATGGCACAAGTGCTGGCTAGGCTTAAGTTATGGGCACAAGTGCTGGCTAGGCATAAGGCATGGGCACAAGTGCTGGCTAGGTATAAGGCATGGGCACAAGTGCTGGCTAGGCATAAGGCATGGGCACAAGTGCTGGCTAGGTATAAGACATGGGCACAAGTGCTGGCTAAGGTTTAATGCTTGGCACAAGTGCTGGCTAAGGCTTAAGGCATGGGCACAAGTGCTGGCTAGGCATAAGGCATGGGCACAAGTGCTGGCTAGGCATAAGGCATGGGCACAAGTGCTGGCTAGGCATAAGGCATGGGCACAAGTGCTGGCTAAGGCTTAAGGCATGGGCACAAGTACTGGCTAAGGCTTTAGGCATGGGCACAAGTGCTGGCTAAGGCTTAAGGCATGGGCACAAGTGCTGGCTAAGGCTTAAGGCATGGGCACAAGTGCTGGCTAAGGCTTAAGGCATGGGCACAAGTGCTGGCTAAGGCTTAAGGCATGGGCACAAGTGCTGACTAGGCTTAAGGCATGGGCACAAGTGCTGGCTATGCTTAAGGCAACGGCACAAGTGGTGGCTAGGCTTAAGGCAACGGCACAAGTGCTGGCTAAGCTTAAGGCATGGGCACAAGTGCTGGCTAGGCTTAAGGCATGGGCACAAGTGCTGGCTAGGCTTAAGGCATGAACACAAGTACTGGCTAGGCATAAGGCATGGGCACAAGTGCTGGCTAAGGCATAAGGCATGGGCACAAGTGCTGGCTACGCTTAAGGCATGGGCACAAGTGCTGGCTAAGGCTTAAGGCATGGGCACAAGTGCTGGCTACGCTTAAGGCATGGGCACAAGTGCTGGCTAAGGCTTAAGGCAACGGCACAAGTGATGGCTAGGCTTAAGGCATGGGCACAAGAGATGGCTAGGCTTAAGGCATGGGTACAAGTGCTGGCTAGGCATAAGGCATGGGCACAAGTGCTGGCTAGGCATAAGGCATGGGCACAAGTGCTGGCTAGGCATAAGGCATGGGCACAATGGCTGGCTAGCCATAAGACATGGGCACAAGTGCTGGCTAAGGCTTAAGGCATGGGCACAAGTGCTGGCTAAGGCTTAAGGCCTTGGCACAAGTGCTGGACAAGGCTTAAGCCTGGGCACAAGTGCTGGCTAGGCTTAAGGCATGGGCACAAGTGCTGGCTAAGGCTTAAGGCATGGGCACAAGTGCTGGCTAAGGCTTAAGGCCTTGGCACAAGTGCTGGACAAGGCTTAAGCCTGGGCACAAGTGCTGGCTAGGCTTAAGGCATGGGCACAAGTGCTGGCTAAGGCTTAAGGCATGGGCACAAGTGCTGGCTAAGGCTTAAGGCATGGGCACAAGTGCTGGCTAGGCTTAAGGCATGGGCACAAGTGCTGGCTAGGCTTATGGCATACGGCTAACTCTTTGCACTCTTTGCATAAAGGGTTAGGCACCCATAGGGGTGAAGAGCTAGCTTTCACCCCTCTACTCTGTACTTGGACATTTAGGACTAGATCCTTTGTTGTACAGTGCGGAGCCTCTCCATAACCCCATGCTCCAAGCAACCAGGCACTTTTTGTCTGTCCTCCGTAAATGGGTAATGCCTTCTTCCCCAATTACAGTCGTGCATGCGCATTCAGATGGGACAAGAGCGAAGAGCGTAAAGCCTGCCCTGTGTGCATAACCATCATGTAACTAAAGACAGAAAAACATGCAAGGGGCTCAAAAGTGCTGGCTAAGGCTTAAGGCATGGGCACAAGTGCTGGCTAAGGCTTAAGGCATGGGCACAAGGGCTGGCTAAGGCTTAAGGCAACGGCACAAGTGCTGGCTATGCTTAAGGCAACGGCACAAGTGCTGGCTAGGCTTAAGGCATGGGCACAAGTGCTGGCTAGGCTTAAGGCATGGGCACAAGTGCAGGCTAGGCCTAAGGCATGAGCACAAGTGCTGGCTAGGCTTAAGGCAACGGCACAAGTGCTGGCTATGCTTAAGGCAACGGCACAAGTGCTGGCTATGCTTAAGGCAACGGCACAAGTGCTGGCTAGGCTTAAGTTATGGGCACAAGTGCTGGCTAGGCATAAGGCATGGGCACAAGTGCTGGCTAGGCATAAGGCATGGGCACAAGTGCTGGCTAGGCATAAGGCATGGGCACAAGTGCTGGCTAGGCATAAGGCATGGGCACAAGTGCTGGCTAGGTATAAGACATGGGCACAAGTGCTGGCTAAGGTTTAAGGCATGTGCACAAGTGCTGGCTAAGGCTTAAGGCATGGGCACAAGTGCTGGCTTGGCATAAGGCATGGGCACAAGTGCTGGCTAGGCATAAGGCATGGGCACAAGTGCTGGCTAGGCATAAGGCATGGGCACAAGTGCTGGCTAAGTCTTAAGGCATGGGCACAAGTGCTGGCTAAGGCTTTAGGCATGGGCACAAGTGCTGGCTAAGGCTTAAGGCATGGGCACAAGTGCTGGCTAAGGCTTAAGGCATGGGCACAAGTGCTGGCTAAGGCTTAAGGCATGGGCACAAGTACTGGCTAGGCTTAAGGCATGGGCACAAGTGCTGGCTATGCTTAAGGCAACGGCACAAGTGCTGGCTAGGCTTAAGGCATGGGCACAAGTGCTGGCTAGGCTTAAGGCATGGGCACAAGTGCTGGCTAGGCTTAAGGCAATGGCACAAGTGCTGGCTATGCTTAAGGCAACGGCACAAGTGCTGGCTAGGCTTAAGGCATGGGCACAAGTGCTGGCTAGGCTTAAGGCATGGGCACAAGTGCTGGCTAAGGTTTAAGGCATGGGCACAAGTGCTGGCTAAGGCTTAAGGCATGGGCACAAGTGCTGGCTAAGGCTTAAGGCATGGGCACAAGTGCTGGCTAAGGCTTAAGGCATGGGCACAAGTGCTGGCTAAGGCTTAAGGCATGGGCACAAGTGCTGGCTAAGGCTTAAGGCATGGGCACAAGTGCTGGCTAAGGCTTAAGGCATGGGCACAAGTGCTGGCTAAGGCTTAAGGCATGGGTACAAGTGCTGGCTAAGGCTTAAGGCATGGGCACAAGTGCTGGCTAGGCATAAGGCATGGGCACAAGTGCTGGCTAGGCATAAGGCATGGGCACAAGTGCTGGCTAGGCATAAGGCATGGGCACAAGTGCTGGCTAGGCATAAGGCATGGGCACAAGTGCTGGCTAAGGCTTAAGGCATGGGCACAAGTGCTGGCTAAGGCTTAAGGCATGGGCACAAGTGCTGGCAAAGGCTTAAGGCATGGGCACAAGTGCTGGCTAAGGCTTAAGGCATGGGCACAAGTGCTGGCTAAGGCTTAAGGCATGGGCACAAGTGCTGGCTAAGGCTTAAGGCATGGGCACAAGTGCTGGCTAAGGCTTAAGGCATGGGCACAAGTGCTGGCTAGGCATAAGGCATGGGCACAAGTGCTGGCTAGGCTTAAGGCAACGGCACAAGTGCTGGCTAGGCTTAAGGCAATGGCACAAGTGCTGGCTATGCTTAAGGCAACGGCACAAGTGCTGGCTAGGCTTAAGTTATGGGCACAAGTGCTGGCTAGGCATAAGTCATGGGCACAAGTGCTGGCTAGGCATAAGGCATGGGCACAAGTGCTGGCTAGGCATAAGGCATGGGCACAAGTGCTGGCTAGGCATAAGACATGGGCACAAGTGCTGGCTAGGTATAAGACATGGGCACAAGTGGTGGCTAAGGTTTAAGGCATGGGCACAAGTGCTGGCTAAGGCTTAAGGCATGGGCACAAGTGCTGGCTAGGCATAAGGCATGGGCACAAGTGCTGGCTAGGCATGGGCACAAGTGCTGGCTAGGCATAAGGCATGGGCAAAAGTGCTGGCTAAGGCTTAAGGCATGGGTACAAGTGCTGGCTAGGCTTAAGGCATGGGCACAAGTGCTGGCTAGGCTTAAGGCATACGGCTAACTCTTTGCACTCTTTGCATAAAGGGTTAGGCACCCATAGGGGTGAAGAGCTGGCTTTCACCCCTCTACTCTGTACTTGGACATTTAGGACTAGATCCTTTGTTGTACAGTGCGGAGCCTCTCCATAACCCCATGCTCCAAGCGACCAGGCACTTCTTGTCTGTCCTCCGTAAATGGGTAATGCCTTCTTCCCCAATTACAGTCGTGAATGCGCATTCAGACGGGACAAGAGCGAAGAGCGTAAAGCCTGCCCTGTGTGCATAACCATCATGTAACTAAAGACAGAAAAACATGCAAGGGGCTCAAAAGTGCTGGCTAAGGCTTAAGGGATGGACACAAGTGCTGGCTAAGGCTTAAGGCATGGGCACAAGTGCTGGCTAGGCTTAAGGCATGGGCACAAGTGCTGGCTAGGCTTAAGGCAACGGCACAAGTGCTGGCTATGCTTAAGGCAACGGCACAAGTGCTGGCTAGGCTTAAGGCATGGGCACAAGTGCTGGCTAGGCTTAAGGCATGGGCACAAGTGCTGGCTAAGGTTTAAGGCATGGGCACAAGTGCTGGCTAAGGCTTAAGGCATGGGCACAAGTGCTGGCTAAGGCTTAAGGCATGGGCACAAGTGCTGGCTAAGGCTTAAGGCATGGGCACAAGTGCTGGCTAAGGCTTAAGGCATGGGCACAAGTGCTGGCTAAGGCTTAAGGCATGGGCACAAGTGCTGGCTAGGCATAAGGCATGGGCACAAGTGCTGGCTAGGCATAAGGCATGGGCACAAGTGCTGGCTAGGCATAAGGCATGGGCACAAGTGCTGGCTAAGGCTTAAGGCATGGGCACAAATGCTGGCTAAGGCTTAAGGCATGGGCACAAATGCTGGCTAAGGCTTAAGGCATGGGCACAAGTGCTGGCTAAGGCTTAAGGCAACGGCACAAGTGCTGGCTATGCTTAAGGCAACGGCACAAGTGCTGGCTAGGCTTAAGGCATGGGCACAAGTGCTGGCTAGGCTTAAGGCATGGGCACAAGTGCTGGCTAGGCTTAAGGCATGAGCACAAGTGCTGGCTAGGCTTAAGGCAACGGCACAAGTGCTGGCTATGCTTAAGGCAACGGCACAAGTGCTGGCTAGGCTTAAGTTATGGGCACAAGTGCTGGCTAGGCATAAGGCATGGGCACAAGTGCTGGCTAGGCATAAGGCATGGGCACAAGTGCTGGCTAGGCATAAGGCATGGGCACAAGTGCTGGCTAGGCATAAGGCATGGGCACAAGTGCTGGCTAGGTATAAGACATGGGCACAAGTGCTGGCTAAGGTTTAAGGCTTGGCACAAGTGCTGGCTAAGGCTGAAGGCATGAGCACAAGTGCTGGCTAAGGCTTAAGGCATGGACACAAGTGCTGGCTAAGGCTTAAGGCATGGGCACAAGTGCTGGCTAAGGCTTAAGGCATGGGCACAAGTGCTGGCTAGGCATAAGGCATGGGCACAAGTGCTGGCTAGGCATAAGGCATGGGCACAAGTGCTGGCTAGGCATAAGGCATGGGCACAAGTGCTGGCTAAGGCTTAAGGCATGGGCACAAATGCTGGCTAAGGCTTAAGGCATGGGCACAAATGCTGGCTAAGGCTTAAGGCAACGGCACAAGCACTGGCTATGCTTAAGGCAACGGCACACGTGCTGGCTAGGCTTAAGGCATGGGCACAAGTGCTGGCTAGGCTTAAGGCATGGGCACAAGTGCTGGCTAGGCTTAAGGCATGAGCACAAGTGCTGGCTAGGCTTAAGGCAACGGCACAAGTGCTGGCTATGCTTAAGGCAATGGCACAAGTGCTGGCTAGGCTTAAGTTATGGGCACAAGTGCTGGCTAGGCATAAGGCATGGGCACAAGTGCTGGCTAGGCATAAGGCATGGGCACAAGTGCTGGCTAGGTATAAGACATGGGCAAAAGTGCTGGCTAAGGTTTAAGGCTTGGCACAAGTGCTGGCTAAGGCTTAAGGCATGGGCACAAGTGCTGGCTAAGGCTTAAGGCATGGGCACAAGTGCTGGCTAAGGCATAAGGCATGGGCACAAGTGCTGGCTAAGGCTTAAGGCATGGGCACAAGTGCTGGCTAGGCATAAGGCATGGGCACAAGTGCTGGCTAGGCATAAGGCATGGGCACAAGTGCTGGCTAAGGCTTAAGGCATGGGCACAAATGCTGGCTAAGGCTTAAGGCATGGGCACAAATGCTGGCTAAGGCTTAAGGCAACGGCACAAGCACTGGCTATGCTTAAGGCAACGGCACAAGTGCTGGCTAGGCTTAAGGCATGGGCACAAGTGCTGGCTAGGCTTAAGGCATGGGCACAAGTGCTGGCTAGGCTTAAGGCATGAGCACAAGTGCTGGCTAGGCTTAAGGCAACGGCACAAGTGCTGGCTATGCTTAAGGCAATAGCACAAGTGCTGGCTAGGCTTAAGTTATGGGCACAAGTGCTGGCTAAGGCTTAAGGCATGAGCACAAGTGCTGGCTAGGCTTAAGGCAACGGCACAAGTGCTGGCTATGCTTAAGGCAATAGCACAAGTGCTGGCTAGGCTTAAGTTATGGGCACAAGTGCTGGCTAAGGCTTAAGGCATGGGCACAAGTGCTGGCTAAGGCTTAAGGCATGGGCACAAGTGCTGGCTAAGGCTTAAGGCATGGGCACAAGTGCTGGCTAAGGCTTAAGGCATGGGCACAAGTGCTGGCTAAGGCTTAAGGCATGGGCACAAGTGCTGGCTAAGGCTTAAGGCATGGGCACAAGTGCTGGCTAAGGCTTAAGGCATGGGCACAAGTGCTGGCTAAGGCTTAAGGTATGGGCACAAGTGCTGGCTAAGGTTTAAGGCATGGGCACAAGTGCTGGCTAAGGTTTAAGGCATGGGCACAAGTGCTGGCTAAGGTTTAAGGCATGGGCACAAGTGCTGGCTAAGGCTTAAGGCATGGGCACAAGTGCTGGCTAAGGCTTAAGGCATGGGCATAAGTGCTGGCTAAGGCTTAAGGCATGGGCACAAGAGCTGGCTAGGCTTAAGGCATGGGCACAAGTGCTGGCTAGGCTTAAGGCATGGGCACAAGTGCTGGCTAGGCTTAAGGCATACGGCTAACTCTTTGCACTCTTTGCATAAAGGGTTAGGCACCCATAGGGGTGAAGAGCTAGCTTTCACCCCTCTACTCTGTACTTGGACATTTAGGACTAGATCCTTTGTTGTACAGTGCGGAGCCTCTCCATAACCCTATGCTCCAAGCGACCAGGCACTTCTTGTCTGTCCTCCGTAAATGGGTAATGCCTTCTTCCCCAATTACAGTCGTGCATGCGCATTCAGACGGGACAAGAGCGAAGAGCGTAAAGCCTGCCCTGTGTGCATAACCATCATGTAACTAAAGACAGAAAAACAAACATGCAAGGGGCTCAAAAGTGCTGGCTAAGGCTTAAGGCATGGGCAAAAGCGCTGGCTAAGGCTTAAGGCATGGGCACAAGTGCTGGCTAAGGCTTAAGGCATGGACACTAGTGCTGGCTAAGGCTTAAGGCATGGGCACAAGTGCTGGCTAGGCTTAAGTTATGGGCACAAGTGCTAACTAGGCATAAGGCATGGGCACAAGTGCTGTCTATGCATAAGGCATGGGCACAAGTGCTGGCTAGGCATAAGGCATGGGCACAAGTGCTGGCTAGGCATAAGGCATGGGCACAAGTGCTGGCTAGGCATAAGGCATGGGCACAAGTGCTGGCTAGGTAAAAGACATGGGCACAAGTGCTGGCTAAGGTTTAAGGCATGGGCACAAGTGCTGGCTAAGGCTTAAGGCATGGGCACAAGTGCTGGCTAAGGCTTAAGGCATGGGCACAAGTGCTGGCTAAGGCTTAAGGCATGGGCACAAGTGCTGGCTAAGGCTTAAGGCATGGGCACAAGTGCTGGCTAAGGCTTAAGGCATGGGCACAAGTGCTGGCTAAGGCTTAAGGCATGGGCACAAGTGCTGGCTAGGCATAAGGCATGGGCACAAGTGCTGGCTAGGCATAAGGCATGGGCACAAGTGCTGGCTAGGCATAAGGCATGGGCACAAGTGCTGGCTAAGGCTTAAGGCAACGGCACAAGTGCTGGCTAGGCTTAAGGCATGAGCACAAGTGCTGGCTAGGCTTAAGGCAACGGCACAAGTGCTGGCTATGCTTAAGGCATGAGCACAAGTGCTGGCTAGGCATAAGGCATGGGCACAAGTGCTGGCTAGGAATAAGGCATGGGCACAAGTGCTGGCTAAGGCTTAAGGCATGGGCACAAGTGCTGGCTAAGGCTTAAGGCATGGGCACAAGTGCTGGCTAAGGCTTAAGGCATGGGCACAAGTGCTGGCTAAGGCTTAAGGCATGGGCACAAGTACTGGCTAGGCTTAAGGCACGGGCACAAGTGCTGGATAAGGCTTCAGGCAACGGCACAAGTGATGGCTAGGCTTAAGGCATGGGCACAAGAGTTGGCTAGGCTTAAGGCATGGGTACAAGTGCTGGCTAGGCTTAAGGCATGGGCACAAGTGCTGGCTAGGCATAAGGCATGGGCACAAGTGCTGGCTAGGCATAAGGCATGGGCATAAGTGCTGGCTAGGCATAAGGCATGGGCACAAGTGCTGGCTAGGCATAAGGCATGGGCACAAGTGCTGGCTAAGGCTTAAGGCCTGGGCACAAGTGCTGGCTAAGGCTTAAGGCCTGGGCACAAGTGCTGGCTAAGGCTTAAGGCCTGGGCACAAGTGCTGGCTAAGGCTTAAGGCCTGGGCACAAGTGCTGGCTAAGGCTTAAGGCCTGGGCACAAGTGCTGGCTATGCTTAAGGCCTGGGCACAAGTGCTGGCTAGGCTTAAGGCATGGGCACAAGTGCTGGCTAGGCTTAAGGCCTGGGCACAAGTGCTGGCTAGGCTTAAGGCCTGGGCACAAGTGCTGGCTAGGCATAAGGCATGGGCACAGGTGCTGGCTAGGCATAAGGCATGGGCACAAGTGCTGGCTAGGCATAAGGCATGGGCACAAGTGCTGGCTAGGCATAAGGCATGGGCACAAGTGCTGGCTAAGGCTTAAGGCATGGGCACAAGTGCTGGCTAAGGCTTAAGGCATGGGCACAAGTGCTGGCTAAGGCTTAAGGCATGGGCACAAGTGCTGGCTAAGGCTTAAGGCATGGGCACAAGTGCTGGCTAAGGCTTAAGGCATGGGCACAAGTGCTGGCTAAGGCTTAAGGCATGGGCACAAGTGCTGGCTAAGGCTTAAGGCATGGGCACAAGTGCTGGCTAAGGCTTAAGGTATGGGCACAAGTGCTGGCTAAGGTTTAAGGCATGGGCACAAGTGCTGGCTAAGGTTTAAGGCATGGGCACAAGTGCTGGCTAAGGTTTAAGGCATGGGCACAAGTGCTGGCTAAGGCTTAAGGCATGGGCACAAGTGCTGGCTAAGGCTTAAGGCATGGGCATAAGTGCTGGCTAAGGCTTAAGGCATGGGCACAAGAGCTGGCTAGGCTTAAGGCATGGGCACAAGTGCTGGCTAGGCTTAAGGCATGGGCACAAGTGCTGGCTAGGCTTAAGGCATACGGCTAACTCTTTGCACTCTTTGCATAAAGGGTTAGGCACCCATAGGGGTGAAGAGCTAGCTTTCACCCCTCTACTCTGTACTTGGACATTTAGGACTAGATCCTTTGTTGTACAGTGCGGAGCCTCTCCATAACCCTATGCTCCAAGCGACCAGGCACTTCTTGTCTGTCCTCCGTAAATGGGTAATGCCTTCTTCCCCAATTACAGTCGTGCATGCGCATTCAGACGGGACAAGAGCGAAGAGCGTAAAGCCTGCCCTGTGTGCATAACCATCATGTAACTAAAGACAGAAAAACAAACATGCAAGGGGCTCAAAAGTGCTGGCTAAGGCTTAAGGCATGGGCAAAAGCGCTGGCTAAGGCTTAAGGCATGGGCACAAGTGCTGGCTAAGGCTTAAGGCATGGGCACAAGTGCTGGCTAAGGCTTAAGGCATGGGCACAAGTGCTGGCTAAGGCTTAAGGCATGGGCACAAGTGCTGGCTAAGGCTTAAGGCATGGGCACAAGTGCTGGCTAAGGCTTAAGGCATGGGCACAAGTGCTGGCTAAGGCTTAAGGCATGGGCACAAGTGCTGGCTAGGCTTAAGGCATGAGCACAAGTGCTGGCTAGGTTTAAGGCAACGGCACAAGTGCTGGCTATGCTTAAGGCAATGGCACAAGTGCTGGCTAGGCTTAAGTTATGGGCACAAGTGCTAACTAGGCATAAGGCATGGGCACAAGTGCTGTCTATGCATAAGGCATGGGCACAAGTGCTGGCTAGGCATAAGGCATGGGCACAAGTGCTGGCTAGGCATAAGGCATGGGCACAAGTGCTGGCTAGGCATAAGGCATGGGCACAAGTGCTGGCTAGGTAAAAGACATGGGCACAAGTGCTGGCTAAGGTTTAAGGCATGGGCACAAGTGCTGGCTAAGGCTTAAGGCATGGGCACAAGTGCTGGCTAAGGCTTAAGGCATGGGCACAAGTGCTGGCTAGGCATAAGGCATGGGCACAAGTGCTGGCTAGGCATAAGGCATGGGCACAAGTGCTGGCTAGGCATAAGGCATGGGCACAAGTGCTGGCTAAGGCTTAAGGCATGGGCACAAGTGCTGGCTAAGGCTTTAGGCATGGGCACAAGTGCTGGCTAAGGCTTAAGGCATGGGCACAAGTGCTGGCTAAGGCTTAAGGCATGGGCACAAGTGCTGGCTAAGGCTTAAGGCATGGGCACAAGTGCTGGCTAAGGCTTAAGGCATGGGCACAAGTACTGGCTAGGCTTAAGGCATGGGCACAAGTGCTGGCTATGCTTAAGGCAACGGCACAAGTGGTGGCTAGGCTTAAGGCAACGGCACAAGTGCTGGCTAAGCTTAAGGCATGGGCACAAGTGCTGGCTAGGCTTAAGGCATGAGCACAAGTGCTGGCTAGGCATAAGGCATGGGCACAAGTGCTGGCTAGGCATAAGGCATGGGCACAAGTGCTGGCTAAGGCTTAAGGCATGGGCATAAGTGCTGGCTAAGGCTTAAGGCATGGGCACAAGTGCTGGCTAAGGCTTAAGGCATGAGCACAAGTGCTGGCTAGGCTTAAGGCATGGGCACAAGTGCTGGCTAGGCTTAAGGCATACGGCTAACTCTTTGCACTCTTTGCATAAAGGGTTAGGCACGCATAGGGGTGAAGAGCTAGCTTTCACCCCTCTACTCTGTACTTGGACATTTAGGACTAGATCCTTTGTTGTACAGTGCGGAGCCTCTCCATAACCCCATGCTCCAAGCGACCAGGCACTTCTTGTCTGTCCTCCGTAAATGGGTAATGCCTTCTTCCCCAATTACAGTCGTGCATGCGCATTCAGACGGGACAAGAGCGAAGAGCGTAAAGCCTGCCCTGTGTGCATAACCATCATGTAACTAAAGACAGAAAAACATGCAAGGGGCTCAAAAGTGCTGGCTAAGGCTTAAGGCATGGGCACAAGTGCTGGCTAGGCTTAAGGCATGGGCACAAGTGCTGGCTAGGCTTAAGGCATGGGCACAAGTGCTGGCTAGGCTTAAGGCAACGGCACAAGTGCTGGCTAGGCTTAAGGCAATGGCACAAGTGCTGGCTATGCTTAAGGCAACGGCACAAGTGCTGGCTAGGCTTAAGTTATGGGCACAAGTGCTGGCTAGGCATAAGTCATGGGCACAAGTGCTGGCTAGGCATAAGGCATGGGCACAAGTGCTGGCTAGGCATAAGGCATGGGCACAAGTGCTGGCTAGGCATAAGACATGGGCACAAGTGCTGGCTAGGTATAAGACATGGGCACAAGTGGTGGCTAAGGTTTAAGGCATGGGCACAAGTGCTGGCTAAGGCTTAAGGCATGGGCACAAGTGCTGGCTAGGCATAAGGCATGGGCACAAGTGCTGGCTAGGCATGGGCACAAGTGCTGGCTAGGCATAAGGCATGGGCAAAAGTGCTGGCTAAGGCTTAAGGCATGGGTACAAGTGCTGGCTAGGCTTAAGGCATGGGCACAAGTGCTGGCTAGGCTTAAGGCATACGGCTAACTCTTTGCACTCTTTGCATAAAGGGTTAGGCACCCATAGGGGTGAAGAGCTGGCTTTCACCCCTCTACTCTGTACTTGGACATTTAGGACTAGATCCTTTGTTGTACAGTGCGGAGCCTCTCCATAACCCCATGCTCCAAGCGACCAGGCACTTCTTGTCTGTCCTCCGTAAATGGGTAATGCCTTCTTCCCCAATTACAGTCGTGAATGCGCATTCAGACGGGACAAGAGCGAAGAGCGTAAAGCCTGCCCTGTGTGCATAACCATCATGTAACTAAAGACAGAAAAACATGCAAGGGGCTCAAAAGTGCTGGCTAAGGCTTAAGGGATGGACACAAGTGCTGGCTAAGGCTTAAGGCATGGGCACAAGTGCTGGCTAGGCTTAAGGCATGGGCACAAGTGCTGGCTAGGCTTAAGGCATGGGCACAAGTGCTAGCTAAGGTTTAAGGCATGGGCACAAGTGCTGGCTAAGGCTTAAGGCATGGGCACAAGTGCTGGCTAAGGCTTAAGGCATGGGCACAAGTGCTGGCTAAGGCTTAAGGCATGGGCACAAGTGCTGGCTAAGGCTTAAGGCATGGGCACAAGTGCTGGCTAAGGCTTAAGGCATGGGCACAAGTGCTGGCTAGGCATAATGCATGGGCACAAGTGCTGGCTAGGCATAAGGCATGGGCACAAGTGCTGGCTAGGCATAAGGCATGGGCACAAGTGCTGGCTAAGGCTTAAGGCATGGGCACAAATGCTGGCTAAGGCTTAAGGCATGGGCACAAATGCTGGCTAAGCTTAAGGCATGGGCACAAGTGCTGGCTAAGGCTTAAGGCAACGGCACAAGTGCTGGCTATGCTTAAGGCAACGGCACAAGTGCTGGCTAGGCTTAAGGCATGGGCACAAGTGCTGGCTAGGCTTAAGGCATGGGCACAAGTGCTGGCTAGGCTTAAGGCATGAGCACAAGTGCTGGCTAGGCTTAAGGCAACGGCACAAGTGCTGGCTATGCTTAAGGCAACGGCACAAGTGCTGGCTAGGCTTAAGTTATGGGCACAAGTGCTGGCTAGGCATAAGGCATGGGCACAAGTGCTGGCTAGGCATAAGGCATGGGCACAAGTGCTGGCTAGGCATAAGGCATGGGCACAAGTGCTGGCTAGGCATAAGGCATGGGCACAAGTGCTGGCTAGGTATAAGACATGGGCACAAGTGCTGGCTAAGGTTTAAGGCTTGGCACAAGTGCTGGCTAAGGCTGAAGGCATGGGCACAAGTGCTGGCTAAGGCTTAAGGCATGGGCACAAGTGCTGGCTAAGGCTTAAGGCATGGGCACAAGTGCTGGCTAAGGCTTAAGGCATGGGCACAAGTGCTGGCTAGGCATAAGGCATGGGCACAAGTGCTGGCTAGGCATCAGGCATGGGCACAAGTGCTGGCTAGGCATAAGGCATGGGCACAAGTGCTGGCTAAGGCTTAAGGCATGGGCACAAATGCTGGCTAAGGCTTAAGGCATGGGCACAAATGCTGGCTAAGGCTTAAGGCATGGGCACAAGTGCTGGCTAAGGCTTAAGGCAACGGCACAAGTGCTGGCTATGCTTAAGGCAACGGCACAAGTGCTGGCTAGGCTTAAGGCATGGGCACAAGTGCTGGCTAGGCTTAAGGCATGGGCACAAGTGCTGGCTAGGCTTAAGGCATGAGCACAAGTGCTGGCTAGGCTTAAGGCAACGGCACAAGTGCTGGCTATGCTTAAGGCAATGGCACAAGTGCTGGCTAGGCTTAAGTTATGGGCACAAGTGCTGGCTAGGCATAAGGCATGGGCACAAGTGCTGGCTAGGTATAAGGCATGGGCACAAGTGCTGGCTAGGCATAAGGCATGGGCACAAGTGCTGGCTAGGTATAAGACATGGGCACAAGTGCTGGCTAAGGTTTAATGCTTGGCACAAGTGCTGGCTAAGGCTTAAGGCATGGGCACAAGTGCTGGCTAGGCATAAGGCATGGGCACAAGTGCTGGCTAGGCATAAGGCATGGGCACAAGTGCTGGCTAGGCATAAGGCATGGGCACAAGTGCTGGCTAAGGCTTAAGGCATGGGCACAAGTACTGGCTAAGGCTTTAGGCATGGGCACAAGTGCTGGCTAAGGCTTAAGGCATGGGCACAAGTGCTGGCTAAGGCTTAAGGCATGGGCACAAGTGCTGGCTAAGGCTTAAGGCATGGGCACAAGTGCTGGCTAAGGCTTAAGGCATGGGCACAAGTGCTGACTAGGCTTAAGGCATGGGCACAAGTGCTGGCTATGCTTAAGGCAACGGCACAAGTGGTGGCTAGGCTTAAGGCAACGGCACAAGTGCTGGCTAAGCTTAAGGCATGGGCACAAGTGCTGGCTAGGCTTAAGGCATGGGCACAAGTGCTGGCTAGGCTTAAGGCATGAACACAAGTACTGGCTAGGCATAAGGCATGGGCACAAGTGCTGGCTAAGGCATAAGGCATGGGCACAAGTGCTGGCTACGCTTAAGGCATGGGCACAAGTGCTGGCTAAGGCTTAAGGCATGGGCACAAGTGCTGGCTACGCTTAAGGCATGGGCACAAGTGCTGGCTAAGGCTTAAGGCAACGGCACAAGTGATGGCTAGGCTTAAGGCATGGGCACAAGAGATGGCTAGGCTTAAGGCATGGGTACAAGTGCTGGCTAGGCATAAGGCATGGGCACAAGTGCTGGCTAGGCATAAGGCATGGGCACAAGTGCTGGCTAGGCATAAGGCATGGGCACAATGGCTGGCTAGCCATAAGACATGGGCACAAGTGCTGGCTAAGGCTTAAGGCATGGGCACAAGTGCTGGCTAAGGCTTAAGGCCTTGGCACAAGTGCTGGACAAGGCTTAAGCCTGGGCACAAGTGCTGGCTAGGCTTAAGGCATGGGCACAAGTGCTGGCTAAGGCTTAAGGCATGGGCACAAGTGCTGGCTAAGGCTTAAGGCCTTGGCACAAGTGCTGGACAAGGCTTAAGCCTGGGCACAAGTGCTGGCTAGGCTTAAGGCATGGGCACAAGTGCTGGCTAAGGCTTAAGGCATGGGCACAAGTGCTGGCTAAGGCTTAAGGCATGGGCACAAGTGCTGGCTAGGCTTAAGGCATGGGCACAAGTGCTGGCTAGGCTTATGGCATACGGCTAACTCTTTGCACTCTTTGCATAAAGGGTTAGGCACCCATAGGGGTGAAGAGCTAGCTTTCACCCCTCTACTCTGTACTTGGACATTTAGGACTAGATCCTTTGTTGTACAGTGCGGAGCCTCTCCATAACCCCATGCTCCAAGCGACCAGGCACTTTTTGTCTGTCCTCCGTAAATGGGTAATGCCTTCTTCCCCAATTACAGTCGTGCATGCGCATTCAGATGGGACAAGAGCGAAGAGCGTAAAGCCTGCCCTGTGTGCATAACCATCATGTAACTAAAGACAGAAAAACATGCAAGGGGCTCAAAAGTGCTGGCTAAGGCTTAAGGCATGGGCACAAGTGCTGGCTAAGGCTTAAGGCATGGGCACAAGGGCTGGCTAAGGCTTAAGGCCTTGGCACAAGTGCTGGACAAGGCTTAAGCCTGGGCACAAGTGCTGGCTAGGCTTAAGGCATGGGCACAAGTGCTGGCTAAGGCTTAAGGCATGGGCACAAGTGCTGGCTAAGGCTTAAGGCCTTGGCACAAGTGCTGGACAAGGCTTAAGCCTGGGCACAAGTGCTGGCTAGGCTTAAGGCATGGGCACAAGTGCTGGCTAAGGCTTAAGGCATGGGCACAAGTGCTGGCTAAGGCTTAAGGCATGGGCACAAGTGCTGGCTAGGCTTAAGGCATGGGCACAAGTGCTGGCTAGGCTTATGGCATACGGCTAACTCTTTGCACTCTTTGCATAAAGGGTTAGGCACCCATAGGGGTGAAGAGCTAGCTTTCACCCCTCTACTCTGTACTTGGACATTTAGGACTAGATCCTTTGTTGTACAGTGCGGAGCCTCTCCATAACCCCATGCTCCAAGCGACCAGGCACTTTTTGTCTGTCCTCCGTAAATGGGTAATGCCTTCTTCCCCAATTACAGTCGTGCATGCGCATTCAGATGGGACAAGAGCGAAGAGCGTAAAGCCTGCCCTGTGTGCATAACCATCATGTAACTAAAGACAGAAAAACATGCAAGGGGCTCAAAAGTGCTGGCTAAGGCTTAAGGCATGGGCACAAGTGCTGGCTAAGGCTTAAGGCATGGGCACAAGGGCTGGCTAAGGCTTAAGGCAACGGCACAAGTGCTGGCTATGCTTAAGGCAACGGCACAAGTGCTGGCTAGGCTTAAGGCATGGGCACAAGTGCTGGCTAGGCTTAAGGCATGGGCACAAGTGCAGGCTAGGCCTAAGGCATGAGCACAAGTGCTGGCTAGGCTTAAGGCAACGGCACAAGTGCTGGCTATGCTTAAGGCAACGGCACAAGTGCTGGCTATGCTTAAGGCAACGGCACAAGTGCTGGCTAGGCTTAAGTTATGGGCACAAGTGCTGGCTAGGCATAAGGCATGGGCACAAGTGCTGGCTAGGCATAAGGCATGGGCACAAGTGCTGGCTAGGCATAAGGCATGGGCACAAGTGCTGGCTAGGTATAAGACATGGGCACAAGTGCTGGCTAAGGTTTAAGGCATGTGCACAAGTGCTGGCTAAGGCTTAAGGCATGGGCACAAGTGCTGGCTTGGCATAAGGCATGGGCACAAGTGCTGGCTAGGCATAAGGCATGGGCACAAGTGCTGGCTAGGCATAAGGCATGGGCACAAGTGCTGGCTAAGGCTTAAGGCATGGGCACAAGTGCTGGCTAAGGCTTAAGGCATGGGTACAAGTGCTGGCTAAGGCTTAAGGCATGGGCACAAGTGCTGGCTAGGCATAAGGCATGGGCACAAGTGCTGGCTAGGCATAAGGCATGGGCACAAGTGCTGGCTAGGCATAAGGCATGGGCACAAGTGCTGGCTAGGCATAAGGCATGGGCACAAGTGCTGGCTAAGGCTTAAGGCATGGGCACAAGTGCTGGCTAAGGCTTAAGGCATGGGCACAAGTGCTGGCAAAGGCTTAAGGCATGGGCACAAGTGCTGGCTAAGGCTTAAGGCATGGGCACAAGTGCTGGCTAAGGCTTAAGGCATGGGCACAAGTGCTGGCTAAGGCTTAAGGCATGGGCACAAGTGCTGGCTAAGGCTTAAGGCATGGGCACAAGTGCTGGCTAGGCATAAGGCATGGGCACAAGTGCTGGCTAGGCTTAAGGCAACGGCACAAGTGCTGGCTAGGCTTAAGGCAATGGCACAAGTGCTGGCTATGCTTAAGGCAACGGCACAAGTGCTGGCTAGGCTTAAGTTATGGGCACAAGTGCTGGCTAGGCATAAGTCATGGGCACAAGTGCTGGCTAGGCATAAGGCATGGGCACAAGTGCTGGCTAGGCATAAGGCATGGGCACAAGTGCTGGCTAGGCATAAGACATGGGCACAAGTGCTGGCTAGGTATAAGACATGGGCACAAGTGGTGGCTAAGGTTTAAGGCATGGGCACAAGTGCTGGCTAAGGCTTAAGGCATGGGCACAAGTGCTGGCTAGGCATAAGGCATGGGCACAAGTGCTGGCTAGGCATGGGCACAAGTGCTGGCTAGGCATAAGGCATGGGCAAAAGTGCTGGCTAAGGCTTAAGGCATGGGTACAAGTGCTGGCTAGGCTTAAGGCATGGGCACAAGTGCTGGCTAGGCTTAAGGCATACGGCTAACTCTTTGCACTCTTTGCATAAAGGGTTAGGCACCCATAGGGGTGAAGAGCTGGCTTTCACCCCTCTACTCTGTACTTGGACATTTAGGACTAGATCCTTTGTTGTACAGTGCGGAGCCTCTCCATAACCCCATGCTCCAAGCGACCAGGCACTTCTTGTCTGTCCTCCGTAAATGGGTAATGCCTTCTTCCCCAATTACAGTCGTGAATGCGCATTCAGACGGGACAAGAGCGAAGAGCGTAAAGCCTGCCCTGTGTGCATAACCATCATGTAACTAAAGACAGAAAAACATGCAAGGGGCTCAAAAGTGCTGGCTAAGGCTTAAGGGATGGACACAAGTGCTGGCTAAGGCTTAAGGCATGGGCACAAGTGCTGGCTAGGCTTAAGGCATGGGCACAAGTGCTGGCTAGGCTTAAGGCATGGGCACAAGTGCTAGCTAAGGTTTAAGGCATGGGCACAAGTGCTGGCTAAGGCTTAAGGCATGGGCACAAGTGCTGGCTAAGGCTTAAGGCATGGGCACAAGTGCTGGCTAAGGCTTAAGGCATGGGCACAAGTGCTGGCTAAGGCTTAAGGCATGGGCACAAGTGCTGGCTAAGGCTTAAGGCATGGGCACAAGTGCTGGCTAGGCATAAGGCATGGGCACAAGTGCTGGCTAGGCATAAGGCATGGGCACAAGTGCTGGCTAGGCATAAGGCATGGGCACAAGTGCTGGCTAAGGCTTAAGGCATGGGCACAAATGCTGGCTAAGGCTTAAGGCATGGGCACAAATGCTGGCTAAGCTTAAGGCATGGGCACAAGTGCTGGCTAAGGCTTAAGGCAACGGCACAAGTGCTGGCTATGCTTAAGGCAACGGCACAAGTGCTGGCTAGGCTTAAGGCATGGGCACAAGTGCTGGCTAGGCTTACGGCATGGGCACAAGTGCTGGCTAGGCTTAAGGCATGAGCACAAGTGCTGGCTAGGCTTAAGGCAACGGCACAAGTGCTGGCTATGCTTAAGGCAACGGCACAAGTGCTGGCTAGGCTTAAGTTATGGGCACAAGTGCTGGCTAGGCATAAGGCATGGGCACAAGTGCTGGCTAGGCATAAGGCATGGGCACAAGTGCTGGCTAGGCATAAGGCATGGGCACAAGTGCTGGCTAGGCATAAGGCATGGGCACAAGTGCTGGCTAGGTATAAGACATGGGCACAAGTGCTGGCTAAGGTTTAAGGCTTGGCACAAGTGCTGGCTAAGGCTGAAGGCATGGGCACAAGTGCTGGCTAAGGCTTAAGGCATGGGCACAAGTGCTGGCTAAGGCTTAAGGCATGGGCACAAGTGCTGGCTAAGGCTTAAGGCATGGGCACAAGTGCTGGCTAGGCATAAGGCATGGGCACAAGTGCTGGCTAGGCATCAGGCATGGGCACAAGTGCTGGCTAGGCATAAGGCATGGGCACAAGTGCTGGCTAAGGCTTAAGGCATGGGCACAAATGCTGGCTAAGGCTTAAGGCATGGGCACAAATGCTGGCTAAGGCTTAAGGCATGGGCACAAGTGCTGGCTAAGGCTTAAGGCAACGGCACAAGTGCTGGCTATGCTTAAGGCAACGGCACAAGTGCTGGCTAGGCTTAAGGCATGGGCACAAGTGCTGGCTAGGCTTAAGGCATGGGCACAAGTGCTGGCTAGGCTTAAGGCATGAGCACAAGTGCTGGCTAGGCTTAAGGCAACGGCACAAGTGCTGGCTATGCTTAAGGCAATGGCACAAGTGCTGGCTAGGCTTAAGTTATGGGCACAAGTGCTGGCTAGGCATAAGGCATGGGCACAAGTGCTGGCTAGGTATAAGGCATGGGCACAAGTGCTGGCTAGGCATAAGGCATGGGCACAAGTGCTGGCTAGGTATAAGACATGGGCACAAGTGCTGGCTAAGGTTTAATGCTTGGCACAAGTGCTGGCTAAGGCTTAAGGCATGGGCACAAGTGCTGGCTAGGCATAAGGCATGGGCACAAGTGCTGGCTAGGCATAAGGCATGGGCACAAGTGCTGGCTAGGCATAAGGCATGGGCACAAGTGCTGGCTAAGGCTTAAGGCATGGGCACAAGTACTGGCTAAGGCTTTAGGCATGGGCACAAGTGCTGGCTAAGGCTTAAGGCATGGGCACAAGTGCTGGCTAAGGCTTAAGGCATGGGCACAAGTGCTGGCTAAGGCTTAAGGCATGGGCACAAGTGCTGGCTAAGGCTTAAGGCATGGGCACAAGTGCTGACTAGGCTTAAGGCATGGGCACAAGTGCTGGCTATGCTTAAGGCAACGGCACAAGTGGTGGCTAGGCTTAAGGCAACGGCACAAGTGCTGGCTAAGCTTAAGGCATGGGCACAAGTGCTGGCTAGGCTTAAGGCATGGGCACAAGTGCTGGCTAGGCTTAAGGCATGAACACAAGTACTGGCTAGGCATAAGGCATGGGCACAAGTGCTGGCTAAGGCATAAGGCATGGGCACAAGTGCTGGCTACGCTTAAGGCATGGGCACAAGTGCTGGCTAAGGCTTAAGGCATGGGCACAAGTGCTGGCTACGCTTAAGGCATGGGCACAAGTGCTGGCTAAGGCTTAAGGCAACGGCACAAGTGATGGCTAGGCTTAAGGCATGGGCACAAGAGATGGCTAGGCTTAAGGCATGGGTACAAGTGCTGGCTAGGCATAAGGCATGGGCACAAGTGCTGGCTAGGCATAAGGCATGGGCACAAGTGCTGGCTAGGCATAAGGCATGGGCACAATGGCTGGCTAGCCATAAGACATGGGCACAAGTGCTGGCTAAGGCTTAAGGCATGGGCACAAGTGCTGGCTAAGGCTTAAGGCCTTGGCACAAGTGCTGGACAAGGCTTAAGCCTGGGCACAAGTGCTGGCTAGGCTTAAGGCATGGGCACAAGTGCTGGCTAAGGCTTAAGGCATGGGCACAAGTGCTGGCTAAGGCTTAAGGCCTTGGCACAAGTGCTGGACAAGGCTTAAGCCTGGGCACAAGTGCTGGCTAGGCTTAAGGCATGGGCACAAGTGCTGGCTAAGGCTTAAGGCATGGGCACAAGTGCTGGCTAAGGCTTAAGGCATGGGCACAAGTGCTGGCTAGGCTTAAGGCATGGGCACAAGTGCTGGCTAGGCTTATGGCATACGGCTAACTCTTTGCACTCTTTGCATAAAGGGTTAGGCACCCATAGGGGTGAAGAGCTAGCTTTCACCCCTCTACTCTGTACTTGGACATTTAGGACTAGATCCTTTGTTGTACAGTGCGGAGCCTCTCCATAACCCCATGCTCCAAGCGACCAGGCACTTTTTGTCTGTCCTCCGTAAATGGGTAATGCCTTCTTCCCCAATTACAGTCGTGCATGCGCATTCAGATGGGACAAGAGCGAAGAGCGTAAAGCCTGCCCTGTGTGCATAACCATCATGTAACTAAAGACAGAAAAACATGCAAGGGGCTCAAAAGTGCTGGCTAAGGCTTAAGGCATGGGCACAAGTGCTGGCTAAGGCTTAAGGCATGGGCACAAGGGCTGGCTAAGGCTTAAGGCAACGGCACAAGTGCTGGCTATGCTTAAGGCAACGGCACAAGTGCTGGCTAGGCTTAAGGCATGGGCACAAGTGCTGGCTAGGCTTAAGGCATGGGCACAAGTGCAGGCTAGGCCTAAGGCATGAGCACAAGTGCTGGCTAGGCTTAAGGCAACGGCACAAGTGCTGGCTATGCTTAAGGCAACGGCACAAGTGCTGGCTATGCTTAAGGCAACGGCACAAGTGCTGGCTAGGCTTAAGTTATGGGCACAAGTGCTGGCTAGGCATAAGGCATGGGCACAAGTGCTGGCTAGGCATAAGGCATGGGCACAAGTGCTGGCTAGGCATAAGGCATGGGCACAAGTGCTGGCTAGGCATAAGGCATGGGCACAAGTGCTGGCTAGGTATAAGACATGGGCACAAGTGCTGGCTAAGGTTTAAGGCATGTGCACAAGTGCTGGCTAAGGCTTAAGGCATGGGCACAAGTGCTGGCTTGGCATAAGGCATGGGCACAAGTGCTGGCTAGGCATAAGGCATGGGCACAAGTGCTGGCTAGGCATAAGGCATGGGCACAAGTGCTGGCTAAGTCTTAAGGCATGGGCACAAGTGCTGGCTAAGGCTTTAGGCATGGGCACAAGTGCTGGCTAAGGCTTAAGGCATGGGCACAAGTGCTGGCTAAGGCTTAAGGCATGGGCACAAGTGCTGGCTAAGGCTTAAGGCATGGGCACAAGTACTGGCTAGGCTTAAGGCATGGGCACAAGTGCTGGCTATGCTTAAGGCAACGGCACAAGTGCTGGCTAGGCTTAAGGCATGGGCACAAGTGCTGGCTAGGCTTAAGGCATGGGCACAAGTGCTGGCTAGGCTTAAGGCAATGGCACAAGTGCTGGCTATGCTTAAGGCAACGGCACAAGTGCTGGCTAGGCTTAAGGCATGGGCACAAGTGCTGGCTAGGCTTAAGGCATGGGCACAAGTGCTGGCTAAGGTTTAAGGCATGGGCACAAGTGCTGGCTAAGGCTTAAGGCATGGGCACAAGTGCTGGCTAAGGCTTAAGGCATGGGCACAAGTGCTGGCTAAGGCTTAAGGCATGGGCACAAGTGCTGGCTAAGGCTTAAGGCATGGGCACAAGTGCTGGCTAAGGCTTAAGGCATGGGCACAAGTGCTGGCTAAGGCTTAAGGCATGGGCACAAGTGCTGGCTAAGGCTTAAGGCATGGGTACAAGTGCTGGCTAAGGCTTAAGGCATGGGCACAAGTGCTGGCTAGGCATAAGGCATGGGCACAAGTGCTGGCTAGGCATAAGGCATGGGCACAAGTGCTGGCTAGGCATAAGGCATGGGCACAAGTGCTGGCTAGGCATAAGGCATGGGCACAAGTGCTGGCTAAGGCTTAAGGCATGGGCACAAGTGCTGGCTAAGGCTTAAGGCATGGGCACAAGTGCTGGCAAAGGCTTAAGGCATGGGCACAAGTGCTGGCTAAGGCTTAAGGCATGGGCACAAGTGCTGGCTAAGGCTTAAGGCATGGGCACAAGTGCTGGCTAAGGCTTAAGGCATGGGCACAAGTGCTGGCTAAGGCTTAAGGCATGGGCACAAGTGCTGGCTAGGCATAAGGCATGGGCACAAGTGCTGGCTAGGCTTAAGGCAACGGCACAAGTGCTGGCTAGGCTTAAGGCAATGGCACAAGTGCTGGCTATGCTTAAGGCAACGGCACAAGTGCTGGCTAGGCTTAAGTTATGGGCACAAGTGCTGGCTAGGCATAAGTCATGGGCACAAGTGCTGGCTAGGCATAAGGCATGGGCACAAGTGCTGGCTAGGCATAAGGCATGGGCACAAGTGCTGGCTAGGCATAAGACATGGGCACAAGTGCTGGCTAGGTATAAGACATGGGCACAAGTGGTGGCTAAGGTTTAAGGCATGGGCACAAGTGCTGGCTAAGGCTTAAGGCATGGGCACAAGTGCTGGCTAGGCATAAGGCATGGGCACAAGTGCTGGCTAGGCATGGGCACAAGTGCTGGCTAGGCATAAGGCATGGGCAAAAGTGCTGGCTAAGGCTTAAGGCATGGGTACAAGTGCTGGCTAGGCTTAAGGCATGGGCACAAGTGCTGGCTAGGCTTAAGGCATACGGCTAACTCTTTGCACTCTTTGCATAAAGGGTTAGGCACCCATAGGGGTGAAGAGCTGGCTTTCACCCCTCTACTCTGTACTTGGACATTTAGGACTAGATCCTTTGTTGTACAGTGCGGAGCCTCTCCATAACCCCATGCTCCAAGCGACCAGGCACTTCTTGTCTGTCCTCCGTAAATGGGTAATGCCTTCTTCCCCAATTACAGTCGTGAATGCGCATTCAGACGGGACAAGAGCGAAGAGCGTAAAGCCTGCCCTGTGTGCATAACCATCATGTAACTAAAGACAGAAAAACATGCAAGGGGCTCAAAAGTGCTGGCTAAGGCTTAAGGGATGGACACAAGTGCTGGCTAAGGCTTAAGGCATGGGCACAAGTGCTGGCTAGGCTTAAGGCATGGGCACAAGTGCTGGCTAGGCTTAAGGCAACGGCACAAGTGCTGGCTATGCTTAAGGCAACGGCACAAGTGCTGGCTAGGCTTAAGGCATGGGCACAAGTGCTGGCTAGGCTTAAGGCATGGGCACAAGTGCTGGCTAAGGTTTAAGGCATGGGCACAAGTGCTGGCTAAGGCTTAAGGCATGGGCACAAGTGCTGGCTAAGGCTTAAGGCATGGGCACAAGTGCTGGCTAAGGCTTAAGGCATGGGCACAAGTGCTGGCTAAGGCTTAAGGCATGGGCACAAGTGCTGGCTAAGGCTTAAGGCATGGGCACAAGTGCTGGCTAGGCATAAGGCATGGGCACAAGTGCTGGCTAGGCATAAGGCATGGGCACAAGTGCTGGCTAGGCATAAGGCATGGGCACAAGTGCTGGCTAAGGCTTAAGGCATGGGCACAAATGCTGGCTAAGGCTTAAGGCATGGGCACAAATGCTGGCTAAGGCTTAAGGCATGGGCACAAGTGCTGGCTAAGGCTTAAGGCAACGGCACAAGTGCTGGCTATGCTTAAGGCAACGGCACAAGTGCTGGCTAGGCTTAAGGCATGGGCACAAGTGCTGGCTAGGCTTAAGGCATGGGCACAAGTGCTGGCTAGGCTTAAGGCATGAGCACAAGTGCTGGCTAGGCTTAAGGCAACGGCACAAGTGCTGGCTATGCTTAAGGCAACGGCACAAGTGCTGGCTAGGCATAAGTTATGGGCACAAGTGCTGGCTAGGCATAAGGCATGGGCACAAGTGCTGGCTAGGCATAAGGCATGGGCACAAGTGCTGGCTAGGCATAAGGCATGGGCACAAGTGCTGGCTAGGCATAAGGCATGGGCACAAGTGCTGGCTAGGTATAAGACATGGGCACAAGTGCTGGCTAAGGTTTAAGGCTTGGCACAAGTGCTGGCTAAGGCTGAAGGCATGGGCACAAGTGCTGGCTAAGGCTTAAGGCATGGACACAAGTGCTGGCTAAGGCTTAAGGCATGGGCACAAGTGCTGGCTAAGGCTTAAGGCATGGGCACAAGTGCTGGCTAAGGCTTAAGGCATGGGCACAAGTGCTGGCTAAGGCTTAAGGCATGGGCACAAGTGCTGGCTAGGCATAAGGCATGGGCACAAGTGCTGGCTAGGCATAAGGCATGGGCACAAGTGCTGGCTAGGCATAAGGCATGGGCACAAGTGCTGGCTAAGGCTTAAGGCATGGGCACAAATGCTGGCTAAGGCTTAAGGCATGGGCACAAATGCTGGCTAAGCTTAAGGCATGGGCACAAGTGCTGGCTAAGGCTTAAGGCAACGGCACAAGTGCTGGCTATGCTTAAGGCAACGGCACAAGTGCTGGCTAGGCTTAAGGCATGGGCACAAGTGCTGGCTAGGCTTAAGGCATGGGCACAAGTGCTGGCTAGGCTTAAGGCATGAGCACAAGTGCTGGCTAGGCTTAAGGCAACGGCACAAGTGCTGGCTATGCTTAAGGCAACGGCACAAGTGCTGGCTAGGCTTAAGTTATGGGCACAAGTGCTGGCTAGGCATAAGGCATGGGCACAAGTGCTGGCTAGGCATAAGGCATGGGCACAAGTGCTGGCTAGGCATAAGGCATGGGCACAAGTGCTGGCTAGGCATAAGGCATGGGCACAAGTGCTGGCTAGGTATAAGACATGGGCACAAGTGCTGGCTAAGGTTTAAGGCTTGGCACAAGTGCTGGCTAAGGCTGAAGGCATGGGCACAAGTGCTGGCTAAGGCTTAAGGCATGGGCACAAGTGCTGGCTAAGGCTTAAGGCATGGGCACAAGTGCTGGCTAAGGCTTAAGGCATGGGCACAAGTGCTGGCTAGGCATAAGGCATGGGCACAAGTGCTGGCTAGGCATCAGGCATGGGCACAAGTGCTGGCTAGGCATAAGGCATGGGCACAAGTGCTGGCTAAGGCTTAAGGCATGGGCACAAATGCTGGCTAAGGCTTAAGGCATGGGCACAAATGCTGGCTAAGGCTTAAGGCATGGGCACAAGTGCTGGCTAAGGCTTAAGGCAACGGCACAAGTGCTGGCTATGCTTAAGGCAACGGCACAAGTGCTGGCTAGGCTTAAGGCATGGGCACAAGTGCTGGCTAGGCTTAAGGCATGGGCACAAGTGCTGGCTAGGCTTAAGGCATGAGCACAAGTGCTGGCTAGGCTTAAGGCAACGGCACAAGTGCTGGCTATGCTTAAGGCAATGGCACAAGTGCTGGCTAGGCTTAAGTTATGGGCACAAGTGCTGGCTAGGCATAAGGCATGGGCACAAGTGCTGGCTAGGTATAAGGCATGGGCACAAGTGCTGGCTAGGCATAAGGCATGGGCACAAGTGCTGGCTAGGTATAAGACATGGGCACAAGTGCTGGCTAAGGTTTAATGCTTGGCACAAGTGCTGGCTAAGGCTTAAGGCATGGGCACAAGTGCTGGCTAGGCATAAGGCATGGGCACAAGTGCTGGCTAGGCATAAGGCATGGGCACAAGTGCTGGCTAGGCATAAGGCATGGGCACAAGTGCTGGCTAAGGCTTAAGGCATGGGCACAAGTACTGGCTAAGGCTTTAGGCATGGGCACAAGTGCTGGCTAAGGCTTAAGGCATGGGCACAAGTGCTGGCTAAGGCTTAAGGCATGGGCACAAGTGCTGGCTAAGGCTTAAGGCATGGGCACAAGTGCTGGCTAAGGCTTAAGGCATGGGCACAAGTGCTGACTAGGCTTAAGGCATGGGCACAAGTGCTGGCTATGCTTAAGGCAACGGCACAAGTGGTGGCTAGGCTTAAGGCAACGGCACAAGTGCTGGCTAAGCTTAAGGCATGGGCACAAGTGCTGGCTAGGCTTAAGGCATGGGCACAAGTGCTGGCTAGGCTTAAGGCATGAACACAAGTACTGGCTAGGCATAAGGCATGGGCACAAGTGCTGGCTAAGGCATAAGGCATGGGCACAAGTGCTGGCTACGCTTAAGGCATGGGCACAAGTGCTGGCTAAGGCTTAAGGCATGGGCACAAGTGCTGGCTACGCTTAAGGCATGGGCACAAGTGCTGGCTAAGGCTTAAGGCAACGGCACAAGTGATGGCTAGGCTTAAGGCATGGGCACAAGAGATGGCTAGGCTTAAGGCATGGGTACAAGTGCTGGCTAGGCATAAGGCATGGGCACAAGTGCTGGCTAGGCATAAGGCATGGGCACAAGTGCTGGCTAGGCATAAGGCATGGGCACAATGGCTGGCTAGCCATAAGACATGGGCACAAGTGCTGGCTAAGGCTTAAGGCATGGGCACAAGTGCTGGCTAAGGCTTAAGGCCTTGGCACAAGTGCTGGACAAGGCTTAAGCCTGGGCACAAGTGCTGGCTAGGCTTAAGGCATGGGCACAAGTGCTGGCTAAGGCTTAAGGCATGGGCACAAGTGCTGGCTAAGGCTTAAGGCCTTGGCACAAGTGCTGGACAAGGCTTAAGCCTGGGCACAAGTGCTGGCTAGGCTTAAGGCATGGGCACAAGTGCTGGCTAAGGCTTAAGGCATGGGCACAAGTGCTGGCTAAGGCTTAAGGCATGGGCACAAGTGCTGGCTAGGCTTAAGGCATGGGCACAAGTGCTGGCTTATGGCATACGGCTAACTCTTTGCACTCTTTGCATAAAGGGTTAGGCACCCATAGGGGTGAAGAGCTAGCTTTCACCCCTCTACTCTGTACTTGGACATTTAGGACTAGATCCTTTGTTGTACAGTGCGGAGCCTCTCCATAACCCCATGCTCCAAGCGACCAGGCACTTTTTGTCTGTCCTCCGTAAATGGGTAATGCCTTCTTCCCCAATTACAGTCGTGCATGCGCATTCAGATGGGACAAGAGCGAAGAGCGTAAAGCCTGCCCTGTGTGCATAACCATCATGTAACTAAAGACAGAAAAACATGCAAGGGGCTCAAAAGTGCTGGCTAAGGCTTAAGGCATGGGCACAAGTGCTGGCTAAGGCTTAAGGCATGGGCACAAGGGCTGGCTAAGGCTTAAGGCAACGGCACAAGTGCTGGCTATGCTTAAGGCAACGGCACAAGTGCTGGCTAGGCTTAAGGCATGGGCACAAGTGCTGGCTAGGCTTAAGGCATGGGCACAAGTGCAGGCTAGGCCTAAGGCATGAGCACAAGTGCTGGCTAGGCTTAAGGCAACGGCACAAGTGCTGGCTATGCTTAAGGCAACGGCACAAGTGCTGGCTATGCTTAAGGCAACGGCACAAGTGCTGGCTAGGCTTAAGTTATGGGCACAAGTGCTGGCTAGGCATAAGGCATGGGCACAAGTGCTGGCTAGGCATAAGGCATGGGCACAAGTGCTGGCTAGGCATAAGGCATGGGCACAAGTGCTGGCTAGGCATAAGGCATGGGCACAAGTGCTGGCTAGGTATAAGACATGGGCACAAGTGCTGGCTAAGGTTTAAGGCATGTGCACAAGTGCTGGCTAAGGCTTAAGGCATGGGCACAAGTGCTGGCTTGGCATAAGGCATGGGCACAAGTGCTGGCTAGGCATAAGGCATGGGCACAAGTGCTGGCTAGGCATAAGGCATGGGCACAAGTGCTGGCTAAGTCTTAAGGCATGGGCACAAGTGCTGGCTAAGGCTTTAGGCATGGGCACAAGTGCTGGCTAAGGCTTAAGGCATGGGCACAAGTGCTGGCTAAGGCTTAAGGCATGGGCACAAGTGCTGGCTAAGGCTTAAGGCATGGGCACAAGTACTGGCTAGGCTTAAGGCATGGGCACAAGTGCTGGCTATGCTTAAGGCAACGGCACAAGTGCTGGCTAGGCTTAAGGCATGGGCACAAGTGCTGGCTAGGCTTAAGGCATGGGCACAAGTGCTGGCTAGGCTTAAGGCAATGGCACAAGTGCTGGCTATGCTTAAGGCAACGGCACAAGTGCTGGCTAGGCTTAAGGCATGGGCACAAGTGCTGGCTAGGCTTAAGGCATGGGCACAAGTGCTGGCTAAGGTTTAAGGCATGGGCACAAGTGCTGGCTAAGGCTTAAGGCATGGGCACAAGTGCTGGCTATGCTTAAGGCAACGGCACAAGTGCTGGCTAGGCTTAAGTTATGGGCACAAGTGCTGGCTAGGCATAAGGCATGGGCACAAGTGCTGGCTAGGCATAAGGCATGGGCACAAGTGCTGGCTAGGCATAAGGCATGGGCACAAGTGCTGGCTAGGCATAAGGCATGGGCACAAGTGCTGGCTAGGTATAAGACATGGGCACAAGTGCTGGCTAAGGTTTAAGGCATGTGCACAAGTGCTGGCTAAGGCTTAAGGCATGGGCACAAGTGCTGGCTAAGGCTTAAGGCATGGGCACAAGTGCTGGCTAAGGCTTAAGGCATGGGCACAAGTGCTGGCTAAGGCTTAAGGCATGGGCACAAGTGCTGGCTAAGGCTTAAGGCATGGGCACAAGTGCTGGCTAAGGCTTAAGGCATGGGTACAAGTGCTGGCTAAGGCTTAAGGCATGGGCACAAGTGCTGGCTAGGCATAAGGCATGGGCACAAGTGCTGGCTAGGCATAAGGCATGGGCACAAGTGCTGGCTAGGCATAAGGCATGGGCACAAGTGCTGGCTAGGCATAAGGCATGGGCACAAGTGCTGGCTAAGGCTTAAGGCATGGGCACAAGTGCTGGCTAAGGCTTAAGGCATGGGCACAAGTGCTGGCAAAGGCTTAAGGCATGGGCACAAGTGCTGGCTAAGGCTTAAGGCATGGGCACAAGTGCTGGCTAAGGCTTAAGGCATGGGCACAAGTGCTGGCTAAGGCTTAAGGCATGGGCACAAGTGCTGGCTAAGGCTTAAGGCATGGGCACAAGTGCTGGCTAGGCATAAGGCATGGGCACAAGTGCTGGCTAGGCTTAAGGCAACGGCACAAGTGCTGGCTAGGCTTAAGGCAATGGCACAAGTGCTGGCTATGCTTAAGGCAACGGCACAAGTGCTGGCTAGGCTTAAGTTATGGGCACAAGTGCTGGCTAGGCATAAGTCATGGGCACAAGTGCTGGCTAGGCATAAGGCATGGGCACAAGTGCTGGCTAGGCATAAGGCATGGGCACAAGTGCTGGCTAGGCATAAGACATGGGCACAAGTGCTGGCTAGGTATAAGACATGGGCACAAGTGGTGGCTAAGGTTTAAGGCATGGGCACAAGTGCTGGCTAAGGCTTAAGGCATGGGCACAAGTGCTGGCTAGGCATAAGGCATGGGCACAAGTGCTGGCTAGGCATGGGCACAAGTGCTGGCTAGGCATAAGGCATGGGCAAAAGTGCTGGCTAAGGCTTAAGGCATGGGTACAAGTGCTGGCTAGGCTTAAGGCATGGGCACAAGTGCTGGCTAGGCTTAAGGCATACGGCTAACTCTTTGCACTCTTTGCATAAAGGGTTAGGCACCCATAGGGGTGAAGAGCTGGCTTTCACCCCTCTACTCTGTACTTGGACATTTAGGACTAGATCCTTTGTTGTACAGTGCGGAGCCTCTCCATAACCCCATGCTCCAAGCGACCAGGCACTTCTTGTCTGTCCTCCGTAAATGGGTAATGCCTTCTTCCCCAATTACAGTCGTGAATGCGCATTCAGACGGGACAAGAGCGAAGAGCGTAAAGCCTGCCCTGTGTGCATAACCATCATGTAACTAAAGACAGAAAAACATGCAAGGGGCTCAAAAGTGCTGGCTAAGGCTTAAGGGATGGACACAAGTGCTGGCTAAGGCTTAAGGCATGGGCACAAGTGCTGGCTAGGCTTAAGGCATGGGCACAAGTGCTGGCTAGGCTTAAGGCAACGGCACAAGTGCTGGCTATGCTTAAGGCAACGGCACAAGTGCTGGCTAGGCTTAAGGCATGGGCACAAGTGCTGGCTAGGCTTAAGGCATGGGCACAAGTGCTGGCTAAGGTTTAAGGCATGGGCACAAGTGCTGGCTAAGGCTTAAGGCATGGGCACAAGTGCTGGCTAAGGCTTAAGGCATGGGCACAAGTGCTGGCTAAGGCTTAAGGCATGGGCACAAGTGCTGGCTAAGGCTTAAGGCATGGGCACAAGTGCTGGCTAAGGCTTAAGGCATGGGCACAAGTGCTGGCTAGGCATAAGGCATGGGCACAAGTGCTGGCTAGGCATAAGGCATGGGCACAAGTGCTGGCTAGGCATAAGGCATGGGCACAAGTGCTGGCTAAGGCTTAAGGCATGGGCACAAATGCTGGCTAAGGCTTAAGGCATGGGCACAAATGCTGGCTAAGGCTTAAGGCATGGGCACAAGTGCTGGCTAAGGCTTAAGGCAACGGCACAAGTGCTGGCTATGCTTAAGGCAACGGCACAAGTGCTGGCTAGGCTTAAGGCATGGGCACAAGTGCTGGCTAGGCTTAAGGCATGGGCACAAGTGCTGGCTAGGCTTAAGGCATGAGCACAAGTGCTGGCTAGGCTTAAGGCAACGGCACAAGTGCTGGCTATGCTTAAGGCAACGGCACAAGTGCTGGCTAGGCATAAGTTATGGGCACAAGTGCTGGCTAGGCATAAGGCATGGGCACAAGTGCTGGCTAGGCATAAGGCATGGGCACAAGTGCTGGCTAGGCATAAGGCATGGGCACAAGTGCTGGCTAGGCATAAGGCATGGGCACAAGTGCTGGCTAGGTATAAGACATGGGCACAAGTGCTGGCTAAGGTTTAAGGCTTGGCACAAGTGCTGGCTAAGGCTGAAGGCATGGGCACAAGTGCTGGCTAAGGCTTAAGGCATGGACACAAGTGCTGGCTAAGGCTTAAGGCATGGGCACAAGTGCTGGCTAAGGCTTAAGGCATGGGCACAAGTGCTGGCTAGGCATAAGGCATGGGCACAAGTGCTGGCTAGGCATAAGGCATGGGCACAAGTGCTGGCTAGGCATAAGGCATGGGCACAAGTGCTGGCTAAGGCTTAAGGCATGGGCACAAATGCTGGCTAAGGCTTAAGGCATGGGCACAAATGCTGGCTAAGGCTTAAGGCAACGGCACAAGCACTGGCTATGCTTAAGGCAACGGCACACGTGCTGGCTAGGCTTAAGGCATGGGCACAAGTGCTGGCTAGGCTTAAGGCATGGGCACAAGTGCTGGCTAGGCTTAAGGCATGAGCACAAGTGCTGGCTAGGCTTAAGGCAACGGCACAAGTGCTGGCTATGCTTAAGGCAATGGCACAAGTGCTGGCTAGGCTTAAGTTATGGGCACAAGTGCTGGCTAGGCATAAGGCATGGGCACAAGTGCTGGCTAGGCATAAGGCATGGGCACAAGTGCTGGCTAGGTATAAGACATGGGCAAAAGTGCTGGCTAAGGTTTAAGGCTTGGCACAAGTGCTGGCTAAGGCTTAAGGCATGGGCACAAGTGCTGGCTAAGGCTTAAGGCATGGGCACAAGTGCTGGCTAAGGCATAAGGCATGGGCACAAGTGCTGGCTAAGGCTTAAGGCATGGGCACAAGTGCTGGCTAGGCATAAGGCATGGGCACAAGTGCTGGCTAGGCATAAGGCATGGGCACAAGTGCTGGCTAAGGCTTAAGGCATGGGCACAAATGCTGGCTAAGGCTTAAGGCATGGGCACAAATGCTGGCTAAGGCTTAAGGCAACGGCACAAGCACTGGCTATGCTTAAGGCAACGGCACAAGTGCTGGCTAGGCTTAAGGCATGGGCACAAGTGCTGGCTAGGCTTAAGGCATGGGCACAAGTGCTGGCTAGGCTTAAGGCATGAGCACAAGTGCTGGCTAGGCTTAAGGCAACGGCACAAGTGCTGGCTATGCTTAAGGCAATAGCACAAGTGCTGGCTAGGCTTAAGTTATGGGCACAAGTGCTGGCTAAGGCTTAAGGCATGAGCACAAGTGCTGGCTAGGCTTAAGGCAACGGCACAAGTGCTGGCTATGCTTAAGGCAATAGCACAAGTGCTGGCTAGGCTTAAGTTATGGGCACAAGTGCTGGCTAAGGCTTAAGGCATGGGCACAAGTGCTGGCTAAGGCTTAAGGCATGGGCACAAGTGCTGGCTAAGGCTTAAGGCATGGGCACAAGTGCTGGCTAAGGCTTAAGGCATGGGCACAAGTGCTGGCTAAGGCTTAAGGCATGGGCACAAGTGCTGGCTAAGGCTTAAGGCATGGGCACAAGTGCTGGCTAAGGCTTAAGGCATGGGCACAAGTGCTGGCTAAGGCTTAAGGTATGGGCACAAGTGCTGGCTAAGGTTTAAGGCATGGGCACAAGTGCTGGCTAAGGTTTAAGGCATGGGCACAAGTGCTGGCTAAGGTTTAAGGCATGGGCACAAGTGCTGGCTAAGGCTTAAGGCATGGGCACAAGTGCTGGCTAAGGCTTAAGGCATGGGCATAAGTGCTGGCTAAGGCTTAAGGCATGGGCACAAGAGCTGGCTAGGCTTAAGGCATGGGCACAAGTGCTGGCTAGGCTTAAGGCATGGGCACAAGTGCTGGCTAGGCTTAAGGCATACGGCTAACTCTTTGCACTCTTTGCATAAAGGGTTAGGCACCCATAGGGGTGAAGAGCTAGCTTTCACCCCTCTACTCTGTACTTGGACATTTAGGACTAGATCCTTTGTTGTACAGTGCGGAGCCTCTCCATAACCCTATGCTCCAAGCGACCAGGCACTTCTTGTCTGTCCTCCGTAAATGGGTAATGCCTTCTTCCCCAATTACAGTCGTGCATGCGCATTCAGACGGGACAAGAGCGAAGAGCGTAAAGCCTGCCCTGTGTGCATAACCATCATGTAACTAAAGACAGAAAAACAAACATGCAAGGGGCTCAAAAGTGCTGGCTAAGGCTTAAGGCATGGGCAAAAGCGCTGGCTAAGGCTTAAGGCATGGGCACAAGTGCTGGCTAAGGCTTAAGGCATGGACACTAGTGCTGGCTAAGGCTTAAGGCATGGGCACAAGTGCTGGCTAGGCTTAAGTTATGGGCACAAGTGCTAACTAGGCATAAGGCATGGGCACAAGTGCTGTCTATGCATAAGGCATGGGCACAAGTGCTGGCTAGGCATAAGGCATGGGCACAAGTGCTGGCTAGGCATAAGGCATGGGCACAAGTGCTGGCTAGGCATAAGGCATGGGCACAAGTGCTGGCTAGGTAAAAGACATGGGCACAAGTGCTGGCTAAGGTTTAAGGCATGGGCACAAGTGCTGGCTAAGGCTTAAGGCATGGGCACAAGTGCTGGCTAAGGCTTAAGGCATGGGCACAAGTGCTGGCTAAGGCTTAAGGCATGGGCACAAGTGCTGGCTAAGGCTTAAGGCATGGGCACAAGTGCTGGCTAAGGCTTAAGGCATGGGCACAAGTGCTGGCTAAGGCTTAAGGCATGGGCACAAGTGCTGGCTAGGCATAAGGCATGGGCACAAGTGCTGGCTAGGCATAAGGCATGGGCACAAGTGCTGGCTAGGCATAAGGCATGGGCACAAGTGCTGGCTAAGGCTTAAGGCAACGGCACAAGTGCTGGCTAGGCTTAAGGCATGAGCACAAGTGCTGGCTAGGCTTAAGGCAACGGCACAAGTGCTGGCTATGCTTAAGGCATGAGCACAAGTGCTGGCTAGGCATAAGGCATGGGCACAAGTGCTGGCTAGGAATAAGGCATGGGCACAAGTGCTGGCTAAGGCTTAAGGCATGGGCACAAGTGCTGGCTAAGGCTTAAGGCATGGGCACAAGTGCTGGCTAAGGCTTAAGGCATGGGCACAAGTGCTGGCTAAGGCTTAAGGCATGGGCACAAGTACTGGCTAGGCTTAAGGCACGGGCACAAGTGCTGGATAAGGCTTCAGGCAACGGCACAAGTGATGGCTAGGCTTAAGGCATGGGCACAAGAGTTGGCTAGGCTTAAGGCATGGGTACAAGTGCTGGCTAGGCTTAAGGCATGGGCACAAGTGCTGGCTAGGCATAAGGCATGGGCACAAGTGCTGGCTAGGCATAAGGCATGGGCATAAGTGCTGGCTAGGCATAAGGCATGGGCACAAGTGCTGGCTAGGCATAAGGCATGGGCACAAGTGCTGGCTAAGGCTTAAGGCCTGGGCACAAGTGCTGGCTAAGGCTTAAGGCCTGGGCACAAGTGCTGGCTAAGGCTTAAGGCCTGGGCACAAGTGCTGGCTAAGGCTTAAGGCCTGGGCACAAGTGCTGGCTAAGGCTTAAGGCCTGGGCACAAGTGCTGGCTATGCTTAAGGCCTGGGCACAAGTGCTGGCTAGGCTTAAGGCATGGGCACAAGTGCTGGCTAGGCTTAAGGCCTGGGCACAAGTGCTGGCTAGGCTTAAGGCCTGGGCACAAGTGCTGGCTAGGCATAAGGCATGGGCACAGGTGCTGGCTAGGCATAAGGCATGGGCACAAGTGCTGGCTAGGCATAAGGCATGGGCACAAGTGCTGGCTAGGCATAAGGCATGGGCACAAGTGCTGGCTAAGGCTTAAGGCATGGGCACAAGTGCTGGCTAAGGCTTAAGGCATGGGCACAAGTGCTGGCTAAGGCTTAAGGCATGGGCACAAGTGCTGGCTAAGGCTTAAGGCATGGGCACAAGTGCTGGCTAAGGCTTAAGGCATGGGCACAAGTGCTGGCTAAGGCTTAAGGCATGGGCACAAGTGCTGGCTAAGGCTTAAGGCATGGGCACAAGTGCTGGCTAAGGCTTAAGGTATGGGCACAAGTGCTGGCTAAGGTTTAAGGCATGGGCACAAGTGCTGGCTAAGGTTTAAGGCATGGGCACAAGTGCTGGCTAAGGTTTAAGGCATGGGCACAAGTGCTGGCTAAGGCTTAAGGCATGGGCACAAGTGCTGGCTAAGGCTTAAGGCATGGGCATAAGTGCTGGCTAAGGCTTAAGGCATGGGCACAAGAGCTGGCTAGGCTTAAGGCATGGGCACAAGTGCTGGCTAGGCTTAAGGCATGGGCACAAGTGCTGGCTAGGCTTAAGGCATACGGCTAACTCTTTGCACTCTTTGCATAAAGGGTTAGGCACCCATAGGGGTGAAGAGCTAGCTTTCACCCCTCTACTCTGTACTTGGACATTTAGGACTAGATCCTTTGTTGTACAGTGCGGAGCCTCTCCATAACCCTATGCTCCAAGCGACCAGGCACTTCTTGTCTGTCCTCCGTAAATGGGTAATGCCTTCTTCCCCAATTACAGTCGTGCATGCGCATTCAGACGGGACAAGAGCGAAGAGCGTAAAGCCTGCCCTGTGTGCATAACCATCATGTAACTAAAGACAGAAAAACAAACATGCAAGGGGCTCAAAAGTGCTGGCTAAGGCTTAAGGCATGGGCAAAAGCGCTGGCTAAGGCTTAAGGCATGGGCACAAGTGCTGGCTAAGGCTTAAGGCATGGGCACAAGTGCTGGCTAAGGCTTAAGGCATGGGCACAAGTGCTGGCTAAGGCTTAAGGCATGGGCACAAGTGCTGGCTAAGGCTTAAGGCATGGGCACAAGTGCTGGCTAAGGCTTAAGGCATGGGCACAAGTGCTGGCTAAGGCTTAAGGCATGGGCACAAGTGCTGGCTAGGCTTAAGGCATGAGCACAAGTGCTGGCTAGGTTTAAGGCAACGGCACAAGTGCTGGCTATGCTTAAGGCAATGGCACAAGTGCTGGCTAGGCTTAAGTTATGGGCACAAGTGCTAACTAGGCATAAGGCATGGGCACAAGTGCTGTCTATGCATAAGGCATGGGCACAAGTGCTGGCTAGGCATAAGGCATGGGCACAAGTGCTGGCTAGGCATAAGGCATGGGCACAAGTGCTGGCTAGGCATAAGGCATGGGCACAAGTGCTGGCTAGGTAAAAGACATGGGCACAAGTGCTGGCTAAGGTTTAAGGCATGGGCACAAGTGCTGGCTAAGGCTTAAGGCATGGGCACAAGTGCTGGCTAAGGCTTAAGGCATGGGCACAAGTGCTGGCTAGGCATAAGGCATGGGCACAAGTGCTGGCTAGGCATAAGGCATGGGCACAAGTGCTGGCTAGGCATAAGGCATGGGCACAAGTGCTGGCTAAGGCTTAAGGCATGGGCACAAGTGCTGGCTAAGGCTTTAGGCATGGGCACAAGTGCTGGCTAAGGCTTAAGGCATGGGCACAAGTGCTGGCTAAGGCTTAAGGCATGGGCACAAGTGCTGGCTAAGGCTTAAGGCATGGGCACAAGTGCTGGCTAAGGCTTAAGGCATGGGCACAAGTACTGGCTAGGCTTAAGGCATGGGCACAAGTGCTGGCTATGCTTAAGGCAACGGCACAAGTGGTGGCTAGGCTTAAGGCAACGGCACAAGTGCTGGCTAAGCTTAAGGCATGGGCACAAGTGCTGGCTAGGCTTAAGGCATGAGCACAAGTGCTGGCTAGGCATAAGGCATGGGCACAAGTGCTGGCTAGGCATAAGGCATGGGCACAAGTGCTGGCTAAGGCTTAAGGCATGGGCATAAGTGCTGGCTAAGGCTTAAGGCATGGGCACAAGTGCTGGCTAAGGCTTAAGGCATGAGCACAAGTGCTGGCTAGGCTTAAGGCATGGGCACAAGTGCTGGCTAGGCTTAAGGCATACGGCTAACTCTTTGCACTCTTTGCATAAAGGGTTAGGCACGCATAGGGGTGAAGAGCTAGCTTTCACCCCTCTACTCTGTACTTGGACATTTAGGACTAGATCCTTTGTTGTACAGTGCGGAGCCTCTCCATAACCCCATGCTCCAAGCGACCAGGCACTTCTTGTCTGTCCTCCGTAAATGGGTAATGCCTTCTTCCCCAATTACAGTCGTGCATGCGCATTCAGACGGGACAAGAGCGAAGAGCGTAAAGCCTGCCCTGTGTGCATAACCATCATGTAACTAAAGACAGAAAAACATGCAAGGGGCTCAAAAGTGCTGGCTAAGGCTTAAGGCATGGGCACAAGTGCTGGCTAGGCTTAAGGCATGGGCACAAGTGCTGGCTAGGCTTAAGGCATGGGCACAAGTGCTGGCTAGGCTTAAGGCAACGGCACAAGTGCTGGCTAGGCTTAAGGCATGGGCACAAGTGCTGGCTAGGCTTAAGGCATGGGCACAAGTGCTGGCTAAGGTTTAAGACATGGGCACAAGTGCTGGCTAAGGTTTAAGGCATGGGCACAAGTGCTGGCTAAGGCTTAAGGCATGGGCACAAGTGCTGGCTAAGGCTTAAGGCATGGGCACAAGTGCTGGCTAAGGCTTAAGGCATGGGCACAAGTGCTGGCTAAGGCTTAAGGCATGGGCACAAGTGCTGGCTAAGGCTTAAGGCATGGGCACAAGTGCTGGCTAAGGCTTAAGGCATGGGCACAAGTGCTGGCTAGGCATAAGGCATGGGCACAAGTGCTGGCTAGGCATAAGGCATGGGCACAAGTGCTGGCTAGGCATAAGGCATGGGCACAAGTGCTGGCTAAGGCTTAAGGCATGGGCACAAGTGCTGGCTAAGGCTTAAGGCATGGGCACAAGTGCTGGCTAAGGCTTAAGGCATGGGCACAAGTGCTGGCTAAGGCTTAAGGCAACGGCACAAGTGCTGGCTATGCTTAAGGCAACGGCACAAGTGCTGGCTAGGCTTAAGGCATGGGCACAAGTGCTGGCTAGGCTTAAGGCATGAGCACAAGTGCTGGCTAGGCATAAGGCATGGGCACAAGTGCTGGCTAGGAATAAGGCATGGGCACAAGTGCTGGCTAAGGCTTAAGGCATGGGCACAAGTGCTGGCTAAGGCTTAAGGCATGGGCACAAGTGCTGGCTAAGGCTTAAAGCATGGGCACAAGTACTGGCTAGGCTTAAGGCACGGGCACAAGTGCTGGATAAGGCTTCAGGCAACGGCACAAGTGATGGCTAGGCTTAAGGCATGGGCACAAGAGTTGGCTAGGCTTAAGGCATGGGTACAAGTGCTGGCTAGGCTTAAGGCATGGGCACAAGTGCTGGCTAGGCATAAGGCATGGGCACAAGTGCTGGCTAGGCATAAGGCATGGGCACAAGTGCTGGCTAGGCATAAGGCATGGGCACAAGTGCTGGCTAGGCATAAGGCATGGGCACAAGTGCTGGCTAAGGCTTAAGGCCTGGGCACAAGTGCTGGCTAAGGCTTAAGGCCTGGGCACAAGTGCTGGCTAAGGCTTAAGGCCTGGGCACAAGTGCTGGCTAAGGCTTAAGGCCTGGGCACAAGTGCTGGCTAGGCTTAAGGCCTGGGCACAAGTGCTGGCTAGGCTTAAGGCCTGGGCACAAGTGCTGGCTAGGCTTAAGGCCTGGGCACAAGTGCTGGCTAGGCTTAAGGCATGGGCACAAGTGCTGGCTAGGCATAAGGCATGGGCACAGGTGCTGGCTAGGCATAAGGCATGGGCACAAGTGCTGGCTAGGCATAAGGCATGGGCACAAGTGCTGGCTAGGCATAAGGCATGGGCACAAGTGCTGGCTAGGCATAAGGCATGGGCACAAGTGCTGGCTAAGGCTTAAGGCATGGGCACAAGTGCTGGCTAAGGCTTAAGGCATGGGCACAAGTGCTGGCTAAGGCTTAAGGCATGGGCACAAGTGCTGGCTAAGGCTTAAGGCATGGGCACAAGTGCTGGCTAGGCATAAGGCATGGGCACAAGTGCTGGCTAGGCATAAGGCATGGGCACAAGTGCTGGCTAGGCATAAGGCATGGGCACAAGTGCTGGCTAAGGCTTAAGGCATGGGCACAAATGCTGGCTAAGGCTTAAGGCATGGGCACAAATGCTGGCTAAGGCTTAAGGCATGGGCACAAGTGCTGGCTAAGGCTTAAGGCAACGGCACAAGTGCTGGCTATGCTTAAGGCAACGGCACAAGTGGTGGCTAGGCTTAAGGCAACGGCACAAGTGCTGGCTAAGCTTAAGGCATGGGCACAAGTGCTGGCTAGGCTTAAGGCATGAGCACAAGTGCTGGCTAGGCATAAGGCATGGGCACAAGTGCTGGCTAGGCATAAGGCATGGGCACAAGTGCTGGCTAAGGCTTAAGGCATGGGCATAAGTGCTGGCTAAGGCTTAAGGCATGGGCACAAGTGCTGGCTAAGGCTTAAGGCATGAGCACAAGTGCTGGCTAGGCTTAAGGCATGGGCACAAGTGCTGGCTAGGCTTAAGGCATACGGCTAACTCTTTGCACTCTTTGCATAAAGGGTTAGGCACGCATAGGGGTGAAGAGCTAGCTTTCACCCCTCTACTCTGTACTTGGACATTTAGGACTAGATCCTTTGTTGTACAGTGCGGAGCCTCTCCATAACCCCATGCTCCAAGCGACCAGGCACTTCTTGTCTGTCCTCCGTAAATGGGTAATGCCTTCTTCCCCAATTACAGTCGTGCATGCGCATTCAGACGGGACAAGAGCGAAGAGCGTAAAGCCTGCCCTGTGTGCATAACCATCATGTAACTAAAGACAGAAAAACATGCAAGGGGCTCAAAAGTGCTGGCTAAGGCTTAAGGCATGGGCACAAGTGCTGGCTAGGCTTAAGGCATGGGCACAAGTGCTGGCTAGGCTTAAGGCATGGGCACAAGTGCTGGCTAGGCTTAAGGCAACGGCACAAGTGCTGGCTAGGCTTAAGGCATGGGCACAAGTGCTGGCTAGGCTTAAGGCATGGGCACAAGTGCTGGCTAAGGTTTAAGACATGGGCACAAGTGCTGGCTAAGGTTTAAGGCATGGGCACAAGTGCTGGCTAAGGCTTAAGGCATGGGCACAAGTGCTGGCTAAGGCTTAAGGCATGGGCACAAGTGCTGGCTAAGGCTTAAGGCATGGGCACAAGTGCTGGCTAAGGCTTAAGGCATGGGCACAAGTGCTGGCTAAGGCTTAAGGCATGGGCACAAGTGCTGGCTAAGGCTTAAGGCATGGGCACAAGTGCTGGCTAGGCATAAGGCATGGGCACAAGTGCTGGCTAGGCATAAGGCATGGGCACAAGTGCTGGCTAGGCATAAGGCATGGGCACAAGTGCTGGCTAAGGCTTAAGGCATGGGCACAAGTGCTGGCTAAGGCTTAAGGCATGGGCACAAGTGCTGGCTAAGGCTTAAGGCATGGGCACAAGTGCTGGCTAAGGCTTAAGGCAACGGCACAAGTGCTGGCTATGCTTAAGGCAACGGCACAAGTGCTGGCTAGGCTTAAGGCATGGGCACAAGTGCTGGCTAGGCTTAAGGCATGAGCACAAGTGCTGGCTAGGCATAAGGCATGGGCACAAGTGCTGGCTAGGAATAAGGCATGGGCACAAGTGCTGGCTAAGGCTTAAGGCATGGGCACAAGTGCTGGCTAAGGCTTAAGGCATGGGCACAAGTGCTGGCTAAGGCTTAAAGCATGGGCACAAGTACTGGCTAGGCTTAAGGCACGGGCACAAGTGCTGGATAAGGCTTCAGGCAACGGCACAAGTGATGGCTAGGCTTAAGGCATGGGCACAAGAGTTGGCTAGGCTTAAGGCATGGGTACAAGTGCTGGCTAGGCTTAAGGCATGGGCACAAGTGCTGGCTAGGCATAAGGCATGGGCACAAGTGCTGGCTAGGCATAAGGCATGGGCACAAGTGCTGGCTAGGCATAAGGCATGGGCACAAGTGCTGGCTAGGCATAAGGCATGGGCACAAGTGCTGGCTAAGGCTTAAGGCCTGGGCACAAGTGCTGGCTAAGGCTTAAGGCCTGGGCACAAGTGCTGGCTAAGGCTTAAGGCCTGGGCACAAGTGCTGGCTAAGGCTTAAGGCCTGGGCACAAGTGCTGGCTAGGCTTAAGGCCTGGGCACAAGTGCTGGCTAGGCTTAAGGCCTGGGCACAAGTGCTGGCTAGGCTTAAGGCCTGGGCACAAGTGCTGGCTAGGCTTAAGGCATGGGCACAAGTGCTGGCTAGGCATAAGGCATGGGCACAGGTGCTGGCTAGGCATAAGGCATGGGCACAAGTGCTGGCTAGGCATAAGGCATGGGCACAAGTGCTGGCTAGGCATAAGGCATGGGCACAAGTGCTGGCTAGGCATAAGGCATGGGCACAAGTGCTGGCTAAGGCTTAAGGCATGGGCACAAGTGCTGGCTAAGGCTTAAGGCATGGGCACAAGTGCTGGCTAAGGCTTAAGGCATGGGCACAAGTGCTGGCTAAGGTTTAAGGCATGGGCACAAGTGCTGGCTAAGGTTTAAGGCATGGGCACAAGTGCTGGCTAAGGTTTAAGGCATGGGCACAAGTGCTGGCTAAGGCTTAAGGCATGGACACAAGTGCTGGCTAAGGCTTAAGGCATGGGCACAAGTACTGGCTAGGCTTAAGGCATGGGCACAAGTGCTGGCTAAGGCTTAAGGCAACGGCACAAGTGCTGGCTAGGTTTAAGGCAACGGCACAAGTGATGGCTAGGCTTAAGGCATGGGCACAAGAGATGGCTAGGCTTAAGGCATGGGTACAAGTGCTGGCTAGGCATAAGGCATGGGCACAAGTGCTGGCTAGGCATAAGGCATGGGCACAAGTGCTGGCTAGGCATAAGGCATGGGCACAAGTGCTGGCTAGCCATAAGACATGGGCACAAGTGCTGGCTAAGGCTTAAGGCATGGGCACAAGTGCTGGCTAATGCTTAAGGCATGGGCACAAGTGCTGGCTAAGGCTTAAGGCCTTGGCACAAGTGCTGGCTAAGGCTTAAGCCTGGGCACAAGTGCTGGCTAGGCTTAAGGCCTGGGCACAAGTGCTGGCTAGGCTTAAGGCATGGGCACAAGTGCTGGCTAAGGCTTAAGGCATGGGCACAAGTGCTGGCTAAGGCTTAAGGCATGGGCACAAGTGCTGGCTAAGGCTTAAGGCATGGGTACAAGTGCTGGCTAGGCTTAAGGCATGGGCACAAGTGCTGGCTAGGCTTAAGGCAAGGCATACGGCTAACTCTTTGCACTCTTTGCATAAAGGGTTAGGCACCCATAGGGGTGAAGAGCTGGCTTTCACCCCTCTACTCTGTACTTGGACATTTAGGACTAGATCCTTTGTTGTACAGTGCGGAGCCTCTCCATAACCCCATGCTCCAAGCGACCAGGCACTTCTTGTCTGTCCTCCGTAAATGGGTAATGCCTTCTTCCCCAATTACAGTCGTGAATGCGCATTCAGACGGGACAAGAGCGAAGAGCGTAAAGCCTGCCCTGTGTGCATAACCATCATGTAACTAAAGACAGAAAAACATGCAAGGGGCTCAAAAGTGCTGGCTAAGGCTTAAGGGATGGGCACAAGTGCTGGCTAAGGCTTAAGGCATGGGCACAAGTGCTGGCTAGGCTTAAGGCATGGGCACAAGTGCTGGCTAGGCTTAAGGCAACGGCACAAGTGCTGGCTATGCTTAAGGCAACGGCACAAGTGCTGGCTAGGCTTAAGGCATGGGCACAAGTGCTGGCTAGGCTTAAGGCAACGGCACAAGTGCTGGCTAAGGTTTAAGGCATGGGCACAAGTGCTGGCTAAGGCTTAAGGCATGGGCACAAGTGCTGGCTAAGGCTTAAGGCATGGGCACAAGTGCTGGCTAAGGCTTAAGGCATGGGCACAAGTGCTGGCTAAGGCTTAAGGCATGGGCACAAGTGCTGGCTAAGGCTTAAGGCATGGGCACAAGTGCTGGCTAGGCATAAGGCATGGGCACAAGTGCTGGCTAGGCATTAGGCATGGGCACAAGTGCTGGCTAGGCATAAGGCATGGGCACAAGTGCTGGCTAAGGCTTAAGGCATGGGCACAAATGCTGGCTAAGGCTTAAGGCATGGGCACAAATGCTGGCTAAGGCTTAAGGCATGGGCACAAGTGCTGGCTAAGGCTTAAGGCAACGGCACAAGTGCTGGCTATGCTTAAGGCAACGGCACAAGTGCTGGCTAGGCTTAAGGCATGGGCACAAGTGCTGGCTAGGCTTAAGGCATGGGCACAAGTGCTGGCTAGGCTTAAGGCATGAGCACAAGTGCTGGCTAGGCTTAAGGCAACGGCACAAGTGCTGGCTATGCTTAAGGCAACGGCACAAGTGCTGGCTAGGCTTAAGTTATGGGCACAAGTGCTGTCTATGCATAAGGCATGGGCACAAGTGCTGGCTAGGCATAAGGCATGGGCACAAGTGCTGGCTAGGCATAAGGCATGGGCACAAGTGCTGGCTAGGCATAAGGCATGGGCACAAGTGCTGGCTAGGTAAAAGACATGGGCACAAGTGCTGGCTAAGGTTTAAGGCATGGGCACAAGTGCTGGCTAAGGCTTAAGGCATGGGCACAAGTGCTGGCTAAGGCTTAAGGCATGGGCACAAGTGCTGGCTAGGCATAAGGCATGGGCACAAGTGCTGGCTAGGCATAAGGCATGGGCACAAGTGCTGGCTAGGCATAAGGCATGGGCACAAGTGCTGGCTAAGGCTTAAGGCATGGGCACAAGTGCTGGCTAAGGCTTTAGGCATGGGCACAAGTGCTGGCTAAGGCTTAAGGCATGGGCACAAGTGCTGGCTAAGGCTTAAGGCATGGGCACAAGTGCTGGCTAAGGCTTAAGGCATGGGCACAAGTGCTGGCTAAGGCTTAAGGCATGGGCACAAGTACTGGCTAGGCTTAAGGCATGGGCACAAGTGCTGGCTATGCTTAAGGCAACGGCACAAGTGGTGGCTAGGCTTAAGGCAACGGCACAAGTGCTGGCTAAGCTTAAGGCATGGGCACAAGTGCTGGCTAGGCTTAAGGCATGAGCACAAGTGCTGGCTAGGCATAAGGCATGGGCACAAGTGCTGGCTAGGCATAAGGCATGGGCACAAGTGCTGGCTAAGGCTTAAGGCATGGGCATAAGTGCTGGCTAAGGCTTAAGGCATGGGCACAAGTGCTGGCTAAGGCTTAAGGCATGAGCACAAGTGCTGGCTAGGCTTAAGGCATGGGCACAAGTGCTGGCTAGGCTTAAGGCATACGGCTAACTCTTTGCACTCTTTGCATAAAGGGTTAGGCACGCATAGGGGTGAAGAGCTAGCTTTCACCCCTCTACTCTGTACTTGGACATTTAGGACTAGATCCTTTGTTGTACAGTGCGGAGCCTCTCCATAACCCCATGCTCCAAGCGACCAGGCACTTCTTGTCTGTCCTCCGTAAATGGGTAATGCCTTCTTCCCCAATTACAGTCGTGCATGCGCATTCAGACGGGACAAGAGCGAAGAGCGTAAAGCCTGCCCTGTGTGCATAACCATCATGTAACTAAAGACAGAAAAACATGCAAGGGGCTCAAAAGTGCTGGCTAAGGCTTAAGGCATGGGCACAAGTGCTGGCTAGGCTTAAGGCATGGGCACAAGTGCTGGCTAGGCTTAAGGCATGGGCACAAGTGCTGGCTAGGCTTAAGGCAACGGCACAAGTGCTGGCTAGGCTTAAGGCATGGGCACAAGTGCTGGCTAGGCTTAAGGCATGGGCACAAGTGCTGGCTAAGGTTTAAGACATGGGCACAAGTGCTGGCTAAGGTTTAAGGCATGGGCACAAGTGCTGGCTAAGGCTTAAGGCATGGGCACAAGTGCTGGCTAAGGCTTAAGGCATGGGCACAAGTGCTGGCTAAGGCTTAAGGCATGGGCACAAGTGCTGGCTAAGGCTTAAGGCATGGGCACAAGTGCTGGCTAAGGCTTAAGGCATGGGCACAAGTGCTGGCTAAGGCTTAAGGCATGGGCACAAGTGCTGGCTAGGCATAAGGCATGGGCACAAGTGCTGGCTAGGCATAAGGCATGGGCACAAGTGCTGGCTAGGCATAAGGCATGGGCACAAGTGCTGGCTAAGGCTTAAGGCATGGGCACAAGTGCTGGCTAAGGCTTAAGGCATGGGCACAAGTGCTGGCTAAGGCTTAAGGCATGGGCACAAGTGCTGGCTAAGGCTTAAGGCAACGGCACAAGTGCTGGCTATGCTTAAGGCAACGGCACAAGTGCTGGCTAGGCTTAAGGCATGGGCACAAGTGCTGGCTAGGCTTAAGGCATGAGCACAAGTGCTGGCTAGGCATAAGGCATGGGCACAAGTGCTGGCTAGGAATAAGGCATGGGCACAAGTGCTGGCTAAGGCTTAAGGCATGGGCACAAGTGCTGGCTAAGGCTTAAGGCATGGGCACAAGTGCTGGCTAAGGCTTAAAGCATGGGCACAAGTACTGGCTAGGCTTAAGGCACGGGCACAAGTGCTGGATAAGGCTTCAGGCAACGGCACAAGTGATGGCTAGGCTTAAGGCATGGGCACAAGAGTTGGCTAGGCTTAAGGCATGGGTACAAGTGCTGGCTAGGCTTAAGGCATGGGCACAAGTGCTGGCTAGGCATAAGGCATGGGCACAAGTGCTGGCTAGGCATAAGGCATGGGCACAAGTGCTGGCTAGGCATAAGGCATGGGCACAAGTGCTGGCTAGGCATAAGGCATGGGCACAAGTGCTGGCTAAGGCTTAAGGCCTGGGCACAAGTGCTGGCTAAGGCTTAAGGCCTGGGCACAAGTGCTGGCTAAGGCTTAAGGCCTGGGCACAAGTGCTGGCTAAGGCTTAAGGCCTGGGCACAAGTGCTGGCTAGGCTTAAGGCCTGGGCACAAGTGCTGGCTAGGCTTAAGGCCTGGGCACAAGTGCTGGCTAGGCTTAAGGCCTGGGCACAAGTGCTGGCTAGGCTTAAGGCATGGGCACAAGTGCTGGCTAGGCATAAGGCATGGGCACAGGTGCTGGCTAGGCATAAGGCATGGGCACAAGTGCTGGCTAGGCATAAGGCATGGGCACAAGTGCTGGCTAGGCATAAGGCATGGGCACAAGTGCTGGCTAGGCATAAGGCATGGGCACAAGTGCTGGCTAAGGCTTAAGGCATGGGCACAAGTGCTGGCTAAGGCTTAAGGCATGGGCACAAGTGCTGGCTAAGGCTTAAGGCATGGGCACAAGTGCTGGCTAAGGCTTAAGGCATGGGCACAAGTGCTGGCTAGGCATAAGGCATGGGCACAAGTGCTGGCTAGGCATAAGGCATGGGCACAAGTGCTGGCTAGGCATAAGGCATGGGCACAAGTGCTGGCTAAGGCTTAAGGCATGGGCACAAATGCTGGCTAAGGCTTAAGGCATGGGCACAAATGCTGGCTAAGGCTTAAGGCATGGGCACAAGTGCTGGCTAAGGCTTAAGGCAACGGCACAAGTGCTGGCTATGCTTAAGGCAACGGCACAAGTGGTGGCTAGGCTTAAGGCAACGGCACAAGTGCTGGCTAAGCTTAAGGCATGGGCACAAGTGCTGGCTAGGCTTAAGGCATGAGCACAAGTGCTGGCTAGGCATAAGGCATGGGCACAAGTGCTGGCTAGGCATAAGGCATGGGCACAAGTGCTGGCTAAGGCTTAAGGCATGGGCATAAGTGCTGGCTAAGGCTTAAGGCATGGGCACAAGTGCTGGCTAAGGCTTAAGGCATGAGCACAAGTGCTGGCTAGGCTTAAGGCATGGGCACAAGTGCTGGCTAGGCTTAAGGCATACGGCTAACTCTTTGCACTCTTTGCATAAAGGGTTAGGCACGCATAGGGGTGAAGAGCTAGCTTTCACCCCTCTACTCTGTACTTGGACATTTAGGACTAGATCCTTTGTTGTACAGTGCGGAGCCTCTCCATAACCCCATGCTCCAAGCGACCAGGCACTTCTTGTCTGTCCTCCGTAAATGGGTAATGCCTTCTTCCCCAATTACAGTCGTGCATGCGCATTCAGACGGGACAAGAGCGAAGAGCGTAAAGCCTGCCCTGTGTGCATAACCATCATGTAACTAAAGACAGAAAAACATGCAAGGGGCTCAAAAGTGCTGGCTAAGGCTTAAGGCATGGGCACAAGTGCTGGCTAGGCTTAAGGCATGGGCACAAGTGCTGGCTAGGCTTAAGGCATGGGCACAAGTGCTGGCTAGGCTTAAGGCAACGGCACAAGTGCTGGCTAGGCTTAAGGCATGGGCACAAGTGCTGGCTAGGCTTAAGGCATGGGCACAAGTGCTGGCTAAGGTTTAAGACATGGGCACAAGTGCTGGCTAAGGTTTAAGGCATGGGCACAAGTGCTGGCTAAGGCTTAAGGCATGGGCACAAGTGCTGGCTAAGGCTTAAGGCATGGGCACAAGTGCTGGCTAAGGCTTAAGGCATGGGCACAAGTGCTGGCTAAGGCTTAAGGCATGGGCACAAGTGCTGGCTAAGGCTTAAGGCATGGGCACAAGTGCTGGCTAAGGCTTAAGGCATGGGCACAAGTGCTGGCTAGGCATAAGGCATGGGCACAAGTGCTGGCTAGGCATAAGGCATGGGCACAAGTGCTGGCTAGGCATAAGGCATGGGCACAAGTGCTGGCTAAGGCTTAAGGCATGGGCACAAGTGCTGGCTAAGGCTTAAGGCATGGGCACAAGTGCTGGCTAAGGCTTAAGGCATGGGCACAAGTGCTGGCTAAGGCTTAAGGCAACGGCACAAGTGCTGGCTATGCTTAAGGCAACGGCACAAGTGCTGGCTAGGCTTAAGGCATGGGCACAAGTGCTGGCTAGGCTTAAGGCATGAGCACAAGTGCTGGCTAGGCATAAGGCATGGGCACAAGTGCTGGCTAGGAATAAGGCATGGGCACAAGTGCTGGCTAAGGCTTAAGGCATGGGCACAAGTGCTGGCTAAGGCTTAAGGCATGGGCACAAGTGCTGGCTAAGGCTTAAAGCATGGGCACAAGTACTGGCTAGGCTTAAGGCACGGGCACAAGTGCTGGATAAGGCTTCAGGCAACGGCACAAGTGATGGCTAGGCTTAAGGCATGGGCACAAGAGTTGGCTAGGCTTAAGGCATGGGTACAAGTGCTGGCTAGGCTTAAGGCATGGGCACAAGTGCTGGCTAGGCATAAGGCATGGGCACAAGTGCTGGCTAGGCATAAGGCATGGGCACAAGTGCTGGCTAGGCATAAGGCATGGGCACAAGTGCTGGCTAGGCATAAGGCATGGGCACAAGTGCTGGCTAAGGCTTAAGGCCTGGGCACAAGTGCTGGCTAAGGCTTAAGGCCTGGGCACAAGTGCTGGCTAAGGCTTAAGGCCTGGGCACAAGTGCTGGCTAAGGCTTAAGGCCTGGGCACAAGTGCTGGCTAGGCTTAAGGCCTGGGCACAAGTGCTGGCTAGGCTTAAGGCCTGGGCACAAGTGCTGGCTAGGCTTAAGGCCTGGGCACAAGTGCTGGCTAGGCTTAAGGCATGGGCACAAGTGCTGGCTAGGCATAAGGCATGGGCACAGGTGCTGGCTAGGCATAAGGCATGGGCACAAGTGCTGGCTAGGCATAAGGCATGGGCACAAGTGCTGGCTAGGCATAAGGCATGGGCACAAGTGCTGGCTAGGCATAAGGCATGGGCACAAGTGCTGGCTAAGGCTTAAGGCATGGGCACAAGTGCTGGCTAAGGCTTAAGGCATGGGCACAAGTGCTGGCTAAGGCTTAAGGCATGGGCACAAGTGCTGGCTAAGGTTTAAGGCATGGGCACAAGTGCTGGCTAAGGTTTAAGGCATGGGCACAAGTGCTGGCTAAGGTTTAAGGCATGGGCACAAGTGCTGGCTAAGGCTTAAGGCATGGACACAAGTGCTGGCTAAGGCTTAAGGCATGGGCACAAGTACTGGCTAGGCTTAAGGCATGGGCACAAGTGCTGGCTAAGGCTTAAGGCAACGGCACAAGTGCTGGCTAGGTTTAAGGCAACGGCACAAGTGATGGCTAGGCTTAAGGCATGGGCACAAGAGATGGCTAGGCTTAAGGCATGGGTACAAGTGCTGGCTAGGCATAAGGCATGGGCACAAGTGCTGGCTAGGCATAAGGCATGGGCACAAGTGCTGGCTAGGCATAAGGCATGGGCACAAGTGCTGGCTAGCCATAAGACATGGGCACAAGTGCTGGCTAAGGCTTAAGGCATGGGCACAAGTGCTGGCTAATGCTTAAGGCATGGGCACAAGTGCTGGCTAAGGCTTAAGGCCTTGGCACAAGTGCTGGCTAAGGCTTAAGCCTGGGCACAAGTGCTGGCTAGGCTTAAGGCCTGGGCACAAGTGCTGGCTAGGCTTAAGGCATGGGCACAAGTGCTGGCTAAGGCTTAAGGCATGGGCACAAGTGCTGGCTAAGGCTTAAGGCATGGGCACAAGTGCTGGCTAAGGCTTAAGGCATGGGTACAAGTGCTGGCTAGGCTTAAGGCATGGGCACAAGTGCTGGCTAGGCTTAAGGCAAGGCATACGGCTAACTCTTTGCACTCTTTGCATAAAGGGTTAGGCACCCATAGGGGTGAAGAGCTGGCTTTCACCCCTCTACTCTGTACTTGGACATTTAGGACTAGATCCTTTGTTGTACAGTGCGGAGCCTCTCCATAACCCCATGCTCCAAGCGACCAGGCACTTCTTGTCTGTCCTCCGTAAATGGGTAATGCCTTCTTCCCCAATTACAGTCGTGAATGCGCATTCAGACGGGACAAGAGCGAAGAGCGTAAAGCCTGCCCTGTGTGCATAACCATCATGTAACTAAAGACAGAAAAACATGCAAGGGGCTCAAAAGTGCTGGCTAAGGCTTAAGGGATGGGCACAAGTGCTGGCTAAGGCTTAAGGCATGGGCACAAGTGCTGGCTAGGCTTAAGGCATGGGCACAAGTGCTGGCTAGGCTTAAGGCAACGGCACAAGTGCTGGCTATGCTTAAGGCAACGGCACAAGTGCTGGCTAGGCTTAAGGCATGGGCACAAGTGCTGGCTAGGCTTAAGGCAACGGCACAAGTGCTGGCTAAGGTTTAAGGCATGGGCACAAGTGCTGGCTAAGGCTTAAGGCATGGGCACAAGTGCTGGCTAAGGCTTAAGGCATGGGCACAAGTGCTGGCTAAGGCTTAAGGCATGGGCACAAGTGCTGGCTAAGGCTTAAGGCATGGGCACAAGTGCTGGCTAAGGCTTAAGGCATGGGCACAAGTGCTGGCTAGGCATAAGGCATGGGCACAAGTGCTGGCTAGGCATTAGGCATGGGCACAAGTGCTGGCTAGGCATAAGGCATGGGCACAAGTGCTGGCTAAGGCTTAAGGCATGGGCACAAATGCTGGCTAAGGCTTAAGGCATGGGCACAAATGCTGGCTAAGGCTTAAGGCATGGGCACAAGTGCTGGCTAAGGCTTAAGGCAACGGCACAAGTGCTGGCTATGCTTAAGGCAACGGCACAAGTGCTGGCTAGGCTTAAGGCATGGGCACAAGTGCTGGCTAGGCTTAAGGCATGGGCACAAGTGCTGGCTAGGCTTAAGGCATGAGCACAAGTGCTGGCTAGGCTTAAGGCAACGGCACAAGTGCTGGCTATGCTTAAGGCAACGGCACAAGTGCTGGCTAGGCTTAAGTTATGGGCACAAGTGCTGGCTAGGCATAAGGCATGGGCACAAGTGCTGGCTAGGCATAAGGCATGGGCACAAGTGCTGGCTAGGCATAAGGCATGGGCACAAGTGCTGGCTAGGCATAAGGCATGGGCACAAGTGCTGGCTAGGTATAAGACATGGGCACAAGTGCTGGCTAAGGTTTAAGGCTTGGCACAAGTGCTGGCTAAGGCTGAAGGCATGGGCACAAGTGCTGGCTAAGGCTTAAGGCATGGGCACAAGTGCTGGCTAAGGCTTAAGGCATGGGCACAAGTGCTGGCTAAGGCTTAAGGCATGGGCACAAGTGCTGGCTAGGCATAAGGCATGGGCACAAGTGCTGGCTAGGCATAAGGCATGGGCACAAGTGCTGGCTAGGCATAAGGCATGGGCACAAGTGCTGGCTAAGGCTTAAGGCATGGGCACAAATGCTGGCTAAGGCTTAAGGCATGGGCACAAATGCTGGCTAAGGCTTAAGGCATGGGCACAAGTGCTGGCTAAGGCTTAAGGCAACGGCACAAGTGCTGGCTATGCTTAAGGCAACGGCACAAGTGGTGGCTAGGCTTAAGGCAACGGCACAAGTGCTGGCTAAGCTTAAGGCATGGGCACAAGTGCTGGCTAGGCTTAAGGCATGAGCACAAGTGCTGGCTAGGCATAAGGCATGGGCACAAGTGCTGGCTAGGCATAAGGCATGGGCACAAGTGCTGGCTAAGGCTTAAGGCATGGGCATAAGTGCTGGCTAAGGCTTAAGGCATGGGCACAAGTGCTGGCTAAGGCTTAAGGCATGAGCACAAGTGCTGGCTAGGCTTAAGGCATGGGCACAAGTGCTGGCTAGGCTTAAGGCATACGGCTAACTCTTTGCACTCTTTGCATAAAGGGTTAGGCACGCATAGGGGTGAAGAGCTAGCTTTCACCCCTCTACTCTGTACTTGGACATTTAGGACTAGATCCTTTGTTGTACAGTGCGGAGCCTCTCCATAACCCCATGCTCCAAGCGACCAGGCACTTCTTGTCTGTCCTCCGTAAATGGGTAATGCCTTCTTCCCCAATTACAGTCGTGCATGCGCATTCAGACGGGACAAGAGCGAAGAGCGTAAAGCCTGCCCTGTGTGCATAACCATCATGTAACTAAAGACAGAAAAACATGCAAGGGGCTCAAAAGTGCTGGCTAAGGCTTAAGGCATGGGCACAAGTGCTGGCTAGGCTTAAGGCATGGGCACAAGTGCTGGCTAGGCTTAAGGCATGGGCACAAGTGCTGGCTAGGCTTAAGGCAACGGCACAAGTGCTGGCTAGGCTTAAGGCATGGGCACAAGTGCTGGCTAGGCTTAAGGCATGGGCACAAGTGCTGGCTAAGGTTTAAGACATGGGCACAAGTGCTGGCTAAGGTTTAAGGCATGGGCACAAGTGCTGGCTAAGGCTTAAGGCATGGGCACAAGTGCTGGCTAAGGCTTAAGGCATGGGCACAAGTGCTGGCTAAGGCTTAAGGCATGGGCACAAGTGCTGGCTAAGGCTTAAGGCATGGGCACAAGTGCTGGCTAAGGCTTAAGGCATGGGCACAAGTGCTGGCTAAGGCTTAAGGCATGGGCACAAGTGCTGGCTAGGCATAAGGCATGGGCACAAGTGCTGGCTAGGCATAAGGCATGGGCACAAGTGCTGGCTAGGCATAAGGCATGGGCACAAGTGCTGGCTAAGGCTTAAGGCATGGGCACAAGTGCTGGCTAAGGCTTAAGGCATGGGCACAAGTGCTGGCTAAGGCTTAAGGCATGGGCACAAGTGCTGGCTAAGGCTTAAGGCAACGGCACAAGTGCTGGCTATGCTTAAGGCAACGGCACAAGTGCTGGCTAGGCTTAAGGCATGGGCACAAGTGCTGGCTAGGCTTAAGGCATGAGCACAAGTGCTGGCTAGGCATAAGGCATGGGCACAAGTGCTGGCTAGGAATAAGGCATGGGCACAAGTGCTGGCTAAGGCTTAAGGCATGGGCACAAGTGCTGGCTAAGGCTTAAGGCATGGGCACAAGTGCTGGCTAAGGCTTAAAGCATGGGCACAAGTACTGGCTAGGCTTAAGGCACGGGCACAAGTGCTGGATAAGGCTTCAGGCAACGGCACAAGTGATGGCTAGGCTTAAGGCATGGGCACAAGAGTTGGCTAGGCTTAAGGCATGGGTACAAGTGCTGGCTAGGCTTAAGGCATGGGCACAAGTGCTGGCTAGGCATAAGGCATGGGCACAAGTGCTGGCTAGGCATAAGGCATGGGCACAAGTGCTGGCTAGGCATAAGGCATGGGCACAAGTGCTGGCTAGGCATAAGGCATGGGCACAAGTGCTGGCTAAGGCTTAAGGCCTGGGCACAAGTGCTGGCTAAGGCTTAAGGCCTGGGCACAAGTGCTGGCTAAGGCTTAAGGCCTGGGCACAAGTGCTGGCTAAGGCTTAAGGCCTGGGCACAAGTGCTGGCTAGGCTTAAGGCCTGGGCACAAGTGCTGGCTAGGCTTAAGGCCTGGGCACAAGTGCTGGCTAGGCTTAAGGCCTGGGCACAAGTGCTGGCTAGGCTTAAGGCATGGGCACAAGTGCTGGCTAGGCATAAGGCATGGGCACAGGTGCTGGCTAGGCATAAGGCATGGGCACAAGTGCTGGCTAGGCATAAGGCATGGGCACAAGTGCTGGCTAGGCATAAGGCATGGGCACAAGTGCTGGCTAGGCATAAGGCATGGGCACAAGTGCTGGCTAAGGCTTAAGGCATGGGCACAAGTGCTGGCTAAGGCTTAAGGCATGGGCACAAGTGCTGGCTAAGGCTTAAGGCATGGGCACAAGTGCTGGCTAAGGCTTAAGGCATGGGCACAAGTGCTGGCTAAGGCTTAAGGCATGGGCACAAGTGCTGGCTAAGGCTTAAGGCATGGGCACAAGTGCTGGCTAAGGTTTAAGGCATGGGCACAAGTGCTGGCTAAGGTTTAAGGCATGGGCACAAGTGCTGGCTAAGGTTTAAGGCATGGGCACAAGTGCTGGCTAAGGTTTAAGGCATGGGCACAAGTGCTGGCTAAGGCTTAAGGCATGGGCACAAGTGCTGGCTAAGGCTTAAGGCATGGGCATAAGTGCTGGCTAAGGCTTAAGGCATGGGCACAAGAGCTGGCTAGGCTTAAGGCATGGGCACAAGTGCTGGCTAGGCTTAAGGCATGGGCACAAGTGCTGGCTAGGCTTAAGGCATACGGCTAACTCTTTGCTCTCTTTGCATAAAGGGTTAGGCACCCATAGGGGTGAAGAGCTAGCTTTCACCCCTCTACTCTGTACTTGGACATTTAGGACTAGATCCTTTGTTGTACAGTGCGGAGCCTCTCCATAACCCCATGCTCCAAGCGACCAGGCACTTCTTGTCTGTCCTCCGTAAATGGGTAATGCCTTCTTCCCCAATTACAGTCGTGCATGCGCATTCAGACGGGACAAGAGCGAAGAGCGTAAAGCCTGCCCTGTGTGCATAATCATCATGTAACTAAAGACAGAAAAACAAACATGCAAGGGGCTCAAAAGTGCTGGCTAAGGCTTAAGGCATGGGCAAAAGTGCTGGCTAAGGCTTAAGGCATGGGCACAAGTGCTGGCTAAGGCTTAAGGCATGGGCACAAGTGCTGGCTAAGGCTTAAGGCATGGGCACAAGTGCTGGCTAAGGCTTAAGGCATGGGCACAAGTGCTGGCTATGGCTTAAGGCATGGGCACAAGTGCTGGCTAAGGCTTAAGGCATGGGCACAAGTGCTGGCTAAGGCTTAAGGCATGGGCACAAGTGCTGGCTAGGCTTAAGGCATGAGCACAAGTGCTGGCTAGGCTTAAGGCAACGGCACAAGTGCTGGCTATGCTTAAGGCAACTGCACAAGTGCTGGCTAGGCTTAAGTTATGGGCACAAGTGCTAACTAGGCATAAGGCATGGGCACAAGTGCTGGCTATGCATAAGGCATGGGCACAAGTGCTGGCTAGGCATAAGGCATGGGCACAAGTGCTGGCTAGGCATAAGGCATGGGCACAAGTGCTGGCTAGGCATAAGGCATGGGCACAAGTGCTGGCTAGGTAAAAGACATGGGCACAAGTGCTGGCTAAGGTTTAAGGCATGGGCACAAGTGCTGGCTAGGCATAAGGCATGGGCACAAGTGCTGGCTAGGCATAAGGCATGGGCACAAGTGCTGGCTAGGCATAAGGCATGGGCACAAGTGCTGGCTAAGGCTTAAGGCATGGGCACAAGTGCTGGCTAAGGCTTTAGGCATGGGCACAAGTGCTGGCTAAGGCTTAAGGCATGGGCACAAGTGCTGGCTAAGGCTTAAGGCATGGGCACAAGTACTGGCTAGGCTTAAGGCATGGGCACAAGTGCTGGCTATGCTTAAGGCAACGGCACAAGTGGTGGCTAGGCTTAAGGCAACGGCACAAGTGCTGGCTAAGCTTAAGGCATGGGCACAAGTGCTGGCTAGGCTTAAGGCATGAGCACAAGTGCTGGCTAGGCATAAGGCATGGGCACAAGTGCTGGCTAGGCATAAGGCATGGGCACAAGTGCTGGCTAAGGCTTAAGGCATGGGCACAAGTGCTGGCTAAGGCTTAAGGCATGGGCACAAGTGCTGGCTAAGGCTTAAGGCATGGACACAAGTGCTGGCTAAGGCTTAAGGCATGGGCACAAGTACTGGCTAGGCTTAAGGCATGGGCACAAGTGCTGGCTAAGGCTTAAGGCAACGGCACAAGTGCTGGCTAGGTTTAAGGCAACGGCACAAGTGATGGCTAGGCTTAAGGCATGGGCACAAGAGATGGCTAGGCTTAAGGCATGGGTACAAGTGCTGGCTAGGCATAAGGCATGGGCACAAGTGCTGGCTAGGCATAAGGCATGGGCACAAGTGCTGGCTAGGCATAAGGCATGGGCACAAGTGCTGGCTAGCCATAAGACATGGGCACAAGTGCTGGCTAAGGCTTAAGGCATGGGCACAAGTGCTGGCTAATGCTTAAGGCATGGGCACAAGTGCTGGCTAAGGCTTAAGGCCTTGGCACAAGTGCTGGCTAAGGCTTAAGCCTGGGCACAAGTGCTGGCTAGGCTTAAGGCCTGGGCACAAGTGCTGGCTAGGCTTAAGGCATGGGCACAAGTGCTGGCTAAGGCTTAAGGCATGGGCACAAGTGCTGGCTAAGGCTTAAGGCATGGGCACAAGTGCTGGCTAAGGCTTAAGGCATGGGTACAAGTGCTGGCTAGGCTTAAGGCATGGGCACAAGTGCTGGCTAGGCTTAAGGCAAGGCATACGGCTAACTCTTTGCACTCTTTGCATAAAGGGTTAGGCACCCATAGGGGTGAAGAGCTGGCTTTCACCCCTCTACTCTGTACTTGGACATTTAGGACTAGATCCTTTGTTGTACAGTGCGGAGCCTCTCCATAACCCCATGCTCCAAGCGACCAGGCACTTCTTGTCTGTCCTCCGTAAATGGGTAATGCCTTCTTCCCCAATTACAGTCGTGAATGCGCATTCAGACGGGACAAGAGCGAAGAGCGTAAAGCCTGCCCTGTGTGCATAACCATCATGTAACTAAAGACAGAAAAACATGCAAGGGGCTCAAAAGTGCTGGCTAAGGCTTAAGGGATGGGCACAAGTGCTGGCTAAGGCTTAAGGCATGGGCACAAGTGCTGGCTAGGCTTAAGGCATGGGCACAAGTGCTGGCTAGGCTTAAGGCAACGGCACAAGTGCTGGCTATGCTTAAGGCAACGGCACAAGTGCTGGCTAGGCTTAAGGCATGGGCACAAGTGCTGGCTAGGCTTAAGGCAACGGCACAAGTGCTGGCTAAGGTTTAAGGCATGGGCACAAGTGCTGGCTAAGGCTTAAGGCATGGGCACAAGTGCTGGCTAAGGCTTAAGGCATGGGCACAAGTGCTGGCTAAGGCTTAAGGCATGGGCACAAGTGCTGGCTAAGGCTTAAGGCATGGGCACAAGTGCTGGCTAAGGCTTAAGGCATGGGCACAAGTGCTGGCTAGGCATAAGGCATGGGCACAAGTGCTGGCTAGGCATTAGGCATGGGCACAAGTGCTGGCTAGGCATAAGGCATGGGCACAAGTGCTGGCTAAGGCTTAAGGCATGGGCACAAATGCTGGCTAAGGCTTAAGGCATGGGCACAAATGCTGGCTAAGGCTTAAGGCATGGGCACAAGTGCTGGCTAAGGCTTAAGGCAACGGCACAAGTGCTGGCTATGCTTAAGGCAACGGCACAAGTGCTGGCTAGGCTTAAGGCATGGGCACAAGTGCTGGCTAGGCTTAAGGCATGGGCACAAGTGCTGGCTAGGCTTAAGGCATGAGCACAAGTGCTGGCTAGGCTTAAGGCAACGGCACAAGTGCTGGCTATGCTTAAGGCAACGGCACAAGTGCTGGCTAGGCTTAAGTTATGGGCACAAGTGCTGGCTAGGCATAAGGCATGGGCACAAGTGCTGGCTAGGCATAAGGCATGGGCACAAGTGCTGGCTAGGCATAAGGCATGGGCACAAGTGCTGGCTAGGCATAAGGCATGGGCACAAGTGCTGGCTAGGTATAAGACATGGGCACAAGTGCTGGCTAAGGTTTAAGGCTTGGCACAAGTGCTGGCTAAGGCTGAAGGCATGGGCACAAGTGCTGGCTAAGGCTTAAGGCATGGGCACAAGTGCTGGCTAAGGCTTAAGGCATGGGCACAAGTGCTGGCTAAGGCTTAAGGCATGGGCACAAGTGCTGGCTAGGCATAAGGCATGGGCACAAGTGCTGGCTAGGCATAAGGCATGGGCACAAGTGCTGGCTAGGCATAAGGCATGGGCACAAGTGCTGGCTAAGGCTTAAGGCATGGGCACAAATGCTGGCTAAGGCTTAAGGCATGGGCACAAATGCTGGCTAAGGCTTAAGGCATGGGCACAAGTGCTGGCTAAGGCTTAAGGCAACGGCACAAGTGCTGGCTATGCTTAAGGCAACGGCACAAGTGGTGGCTAGGCTTAAGGCAACGGCACAAGTGCTGGCTAAGCTTAAGGCATGGGCACAAGTGCTGGCTAGGCTTAAGGCATGAGCACAAGTGCTGGCTAGGCATAAGGCATGGGCACAAGTGCTGGCTAGGCATAAGGCATGGGCACAAGTGCTGGCTAAGGCTTAAGGCATGGGCATAAGTGCTGGCTAAGGCTTAAGGCATGGGCACAAGTGCTGGCTAAGGCTTAAGGCATGAGCACAAGTGCTGGCTAGGCTTAAGGCATGGGCACAAGTGCTGGCTAGGCTTAAGGCATACGGCTAACTCTTTGCACTCTTTGCATAAAGGGTTAGGCACGCATAGGGGTGAAGAGCTAGCTTTCACCCCTCTACTCTGTACTTGGACATTTAGGACTAGATCCTTTGTTGTACAGTGCGGAGCCTCTCCATAACCCCATGCTCCAAGCGACCAGGCACTTCTTGTCTGTCCTCCGTAAATGGGTAATGCCTTCTTCCCCAATTACAGTCGTGCATGCGCATTCAGACGGGACAAGAGCGAAGAGCGTAAAGCCTGCCCTGTGTGCATAACCATCATGTAACTAAAGACAGAAAAACATGCAAGGGGCTCAAAAGTGCTGGCTAAGGCTTAAGGCATGGGCACAAGTGCTGGCTAGGCTTAAGGCATGGGCACAAGTGCTGGCTAGGCTTAAGGCATGGGCACAAGTGCTGGCTAGGCTTAAGGCAACGGCACAAGTGCTGGCTAGGCTTAAGGCATGGGCACAAGTGCTGGCTAGGCTTAAGGCATGGGCACAAGTGCTGGCTAAGGTTTAAGACATGGGCACAAGTGCTGGCTAAGGTTTAAGGCATGGGCACAAGTGCTGGCTAAGGCTTAAGGCATGGGCACAAGTGCTGGCTAAGGCTTAAGGCATGGGCACAAGTGCTGGCTAAGGCTTAAGGCATGGGCACAAGTGCTGGCTAAGGCTTAAGGCATGGGCACAAGTGCTGGCTAAGGCTTAAGGCATGGGCACAAGTGCTGGCTAAGGCTTAAGGCATGGGCACAAGTGCTGGCTAGGCATAAGGCATGGGCACAAGTGCTGGCTAGGCATAAGGCATGGGCACAAGTGCTGGCTAGGCATAAGGCATGGGCACAAGTGCTGGCTAAGGCTTAAGGCATGGGCACAAGTGCTGGCTAAGGCTTAAGGCATGGGCACAAGTGCTGGCTAAGGCTTAAGGCATGGGCACAAGTGCTGGCTAAGGCTTAAGGCAACGGCACAAGTGCTGGCTATGCTTAAGGCAACGGCACAAGTGCTGGCTAGGCTTAAGGCATGGGCACAAGTGCTGGCTAGGCTTAAGGCATGAGCACAAGTGCTGGCTAGGCATAAGGCATGGGCACAAGTGCTGGCTAGGAATAAGGCATGGGCACAAGTGCTGGCTAAGGCTTAAGGCATGGGCACAAGTGCTGGCTAAGGCTTAAGGCATGGGCACAAGTGCTGGCTAAGGCTTAAAGCATGGGCACAAGTACTGGCTAGGCTTAAGGCACGGGCACAAGTGCTGGATAAGGCTTCAGGCAACGGCACAAGTGATGGCTAGGCTTAAGGCATGGGCACAAGAGTTGGCTAGGCTTAAGGCATGGGTACAAGTGCTGGCTAGGCTTAAGGCATGGGCACAAGTGCTGGCTAGGCATAAGGCATGGGCACAAGTGCTGGCTAGGCATAAGGCATGGGCACAAGTGCTGGCTAGGCATAAGGCATGGGCACAAGTGCTGGCTAGGCATAAGGCATGGGCACAAGTGCTGGCTAAGGCTTAAGGCCTGGGCACAAGTGCTGGCTAAGGCTTAAGGCCTGGGCACAAGTGCTGGCTAAGGCTTAAGGCCTGGGCACAAGTGCTGGCTAAGGCTTAAGGCCTGGGCACAAGTGCTGGCTAGGCTTAAGGCCTGGGCACAAGTGCTGGCTAGGCTTAAGGCCTGGGCACAAGTGCTGGCTAGGCTTAAGGCCTGGGCACAAGTGCTGGCTAGGCTTAAGGCATGGGCACAAGTGCTGGCTAGGCATAAGGCATGGGCACAGGTGCTGGCTAGGCATAAGGCATGGGCACAAGTGCTGGCTAGGCATAAGGCATGGGCACAAGTGCTGGCTAGGCATAAGGCATGGGCACAAGTGCTGGCTAGGCATAAGGCATGGGCACAAGTGCTGGCTAAGGCTTAAGGCATGGGCACAAGTGCTGGCTAAGGCTTAAGGCATGGGCACAAGTGCTGGCTAAGGCTTAAGGCATGGGCACAAGTGCTGGCTAAGGCTTAAGACATGGGCACAAGTGCTGGCTAAGGCTTAAGGCATGGGCACAAGTGCTGGCTAAGGCTTAAGGCATGGGCACAAGTGCTGGCTAAGGTTTAAGGCATGGGCACAAGTGCTGGCTAAGGTTTAAGGCATGGGCACAAGTGCTGGCTAAGGTTTAAGGCATGGGCACAAGTGCTGGCTAAGGTTTAAGGCATGGGCACAAGTGCTGGCTAAGGCTTAAGGCATGGGCACAAGTGCTGGCTAAGGCTTAAGGCATGGGCATAAGTGCTGGCTAAGGCTTAAGGCATGGGCACAAGAGCTGGCTAGGCTTAAGGCATGGGCACAAGTGCTGGCTAGGCTTAAGGCATGGGCACAAGTGCTGGCTAGGCTTAAGGCATACGGCTAACTCTTTGCACTCTTTGCATAAAGGGTTAGGCACCCATAGGGGTGAAGAGCTAGCTTTCACCCCTCTACTCTGTACTTGGACATTTAGGACTAGATCCTTTGTTGTACAGTGCGGAGCCTCTCCATAACCCCATGCTCCAAGCGACCAGGCACTTCTTGTCTGTCCTCCGTAAATGGGTAATGCCTTCTTCCCCAATTACAGTCGTGCATGCGCATTCAGACGGGACAAGAGCGAAGAGCGTAAAGCCTGCCCTGTGTGCATAATCATCATGTAACTAAAGACAGAAAAACAAACATGCAAGGGGCTCAAAAGTGCTGGCTAAGGCTTAAGGCATGGGCAAAAGTGCTGGCTAAGGCTTAAGGCATGGGCACAAGTGCTGGCTAAGGCTTAAGGCATGGGCACAAGTGCTGGCTAAGGCTTAAGGCATGGGCACAAGTGCTGGCTAAGGCTTAAGGCATGGGCACAAGTGCTGGCTATGGCTTAAGGCATGGGCACAAGTGCTGGCTAAGGCTTAAGGCATGGGCACAAGTGCTGGCTAAGGCTTAAGGCATGGGCACAAGTGCTGGCTAGGCTTAAGGCATGAGCACAAGTGCTGGCTAGGCTTAAGGCAACGGCACAAGTGCTGGCTATGCTTAAGGCAACTGCACAAGTGCTGGCTAGGCTTAAGTTATGGGCACAAGTGCTAACTAGGCATAAGGCATGGGCACAAGTGCTGGCTATGCATAAGGCATGGGCACAAGTGCTGGCTAGGCATAAGGCATGGGCACAAGTGCTGGCTAGGCATAAGGCATGGGCACAAGTGCTGGCTAGGCATAAGGCATGGGCACAAGTGCTGGCTAGGTAAAAGACATGGGCACAAGTGCTGGCTAAGGTTTAAGGCATGGGCACAAGTGCTGGCTAGGCATAAGGCATGGGCACAAGTGCTGGCTAGGCATAAGGCATGGGCACAAGTGCTGGCTAGGCATAAGGCATGGGCACAAGTGCTGGCTAAGGCTTAAGGCATGGGCACAAGTGCTGGCTAAGGCTTTAGGCATGGGCACAAGTGCTGGCTAAGGCTTAAGGCATGGGCACAAGTGCTGGCTAAGGCTTAAGGCATGGGCACAAGTACTGGCTAGGCTTAAGGCATGGGCACAAGTGCTGGCTATGCTTAAGGCAACGGCACAAGTGGTGGCTAGGCTTAAGGCAACGGCACAAGTGCTGGCTAAGCTTAAGGCATGGGCACAAGTGCTGGCTAGGCTTAAGGCATGAGCACAAGTGCTGGCTAGGCATAAGGCATGGGCACAAGTGCTGGCTAGGCATAAGGCATGGGCACAAGTGCTGGCTAAGGCTTAAGGCATGGGCACAAGTGCTGGCTAAGGCTTAAGGCATGGGCACAAGTGCTGGCTAAGGCTTAAGGCATGGACACAAGTGCTGGCTAAGGCTTAAGGCATGGGCACAAGTACTGGCTAGGCTTAAGGCATGGGCACAAGTGCTGGCTAAGGCTTAAGGCAACGGCACAAGTGCTGGCTAGGTTTAAGGCAACGGCACAAGTGATGGCTAGGCTTAAGGCATGGGCACAAGAGATGGCTAGGCTTAAGGCATGGGTACAAGTGCTGGCTAGGCATAAGGCATGGGCACAAGTGCTGGCTAGGCATAAGGCATGGGCACAAGTGCTGGCTAGGCATAAGGCATGGGCACAAGTGCTGGCTAGCCATAAGACATGGGCACAAGTGCTGGCTAAGGCTTAAGGCATGGGCACAAGTGCTGGCTAATGCTTAAGGCATGGGCACAAGTGCTGGCTAAGGCTTAAGGCCTTGGCACAAGTGCTGGCTAAGGCTTAAGCCTGGGCACAAGTGCTGGCTAGGCTTAAGGCCTGGGCACAAGTGCTGGCTAGGCTTAAGGCATGGGCACAAGTGCTGGCTAAGGCTTAAGGCATGGGCACAAGTGCTGGCTAAGGCTTAAGGCATGGGCACAAGTGCTGGCTAAGGCTTAAGGCATGGGTACAAGTGCTGGCTAGGCTTAAGGCATGGGCACAAGTGCTGGCTAGGCTTAAGGCAAGGCATACGGCTAACTCTTTGCACTCTTTGCATAAAGGGTTAGGCACCCATAGGGGTGAAGAGCTGGCTTTCACCCCTCTACTCTGTACTTGGACATTTAGGACTAGATCCTTTGTTGTACAGTGCGGAGCCTCTCCATAACCCCATGCTCCAAGCGACCAGGCACTTCTTGTCTGTCCTCCGTAAATGGGTAATGCCTTCTTCCCCAATTACAGTCGTGAATGCGCATTCAGACGGGACAAGAGCGAAGAGCGTAAAGCCTGCCCTGTGTGCATAACCATCATGTAACTAAAGACAGAAAAACATGCAAGGGGCTCAAAAGTGCTGGCTAAGGCTTAAGGGATGGGCACAAGTGCTGGCTAAGGCTTAAGGCATGGGCACAAGTGCTGGCTAGGCTTAAGGCATGGGCACAAGTGCTGGCTAGGCTTAAGGCAACGGCACAAGTGCTGGCTATGCTTAAGGCAACGGCACAAGTGCTGGCTAGGCTTAAGGCATGGGCACAAGTGCTGGCTAGGCTTAAGGCAACGGCACAAGTGCTGGCTAAGGTTTAAGGCATGGGCACAAGTGCTGGCTAAGGCTTAAGGCATGGGCACAAGTGCTGGCTAAGGCTTAAGGCATGGGCACAAGTGCTGGCTAAGGCTTAAGGCATGGGCACAAGTGCTGGCTAAGGCTTAAGGCATGGGCACAAGTGCTGGCTAAGGCTTAAGGCATGGGCACAAGTGCTGGCTAGGCATAAGGCATGGGCACAAGTGCTGGCTAGGCATTAGGCATGGGCACAAGTGCTGGCTAGGCATAAGGCATGGGCACAAGTGCTGGCTAAGGCTTAAGGCATGGGCACAAATGCTGGCTAAGGCTTAAGGCATGGGCACAAATGCTGGCTAAGGCTTAAGGCATGGGCACAAGTGCTGGCTAAGGCTTAAGGCAACGGCACAAGTGCTGGCTATGCTTAAGGCAACGGCACAAGTGCTGGCTAGGCTTAAGGCATGGGCACAAGTGCTGGCTAGGCTTAAGGCATGGGCACAAGTGCTGGCTAGGCTTAAGGCATGAGCACAAGTGCTGGCTAGGCTTAAGGCAACGGCACAAGTGCTGGCTATGCTTAAGGCAACGGCACAAGTGCTGGCTAGGCTTAAGTTATGGGCACAAGTGCTGGCTAGGCATAAGGCATGGGCACAAGTGCTGGCTAGGCATAAGGCATGGGCACAAGTGCTGGCTAGGCATAAGGCATGGGCACAAGTGCTGGCTAGGCATAAGGCATGGGCACAAGTGCTGGCTAGGTATAAGACATGGGCACAAGTGCTGGCTAAGGTTTAAGGCTTGGCACAAGTGCTGGCTAAGGCTGAAGGCATGGGCACAAGTGCTGGCTAAGGCTTAAGGCATGGGCACAAGTGCTGGCTAAGGCTTAAGGCATGGGCACAAGTGCTGGCTAAGGCTTAAGGCATGGGCACAAGTGCTGGCTAGGCATAAGGCATGGGCACAAGTGCTGGCTAGGCATAAGGCATGGGCACAAGTGCTGGCTAGGCATAAGGCATGGGCACAAGTGCTGGCTAAGGCTTAAGGCATGGGCACAAATGCTGGCTAAGGCTTAAGGCATGGGCACAAATGCTGGCTAAGGCTTAAGGCATGGGCACAAGTGCTGGCTAAGGCTTAAGGCAACGGCACAAGTGCTGGCTATGCTTAAGGCAACGGCACAAGTGGTGGCTAGGCTTAAGGCAACGGCACAAGTGCTGGCTAAGCTTAAGGCATGGGCACAAGTGCTGGCTAGGCTTAAGGCATGAGCACAAGTGCTGGCTAGGCATAAGGCATGGGCACAAGTGCTGGCTAGGCATAAGGCATGGGCACAAGTGCTGGCTAAGGCTTAAGGCATGGGCATAAGTGCTGGCTAAGGCTTAAGGCATGGGCACAAGTGCTGGCTAAGGCTTAAGGCATGAGCACAAGTGCTGGCTAGGCTTAAGGCATGGGCACAAGTGCTGGCTAGGCTTAAGGCATACGGCTAACTCTTTGCACTCTTTGCATAAAGGGTTAGGCACGCATAGGGGTGAAGAGCTAGCTTTCACCCCTCTACTCTGTACTTGGACATTTAGGACTAGATCCTTTGTTGTACAGTGCGGAGCCTCTCCATAACCCCATGCTCCAAGCGACCAGGCACTTCTTGTCTGTCCTCCGTAAATGGGTAATGCCTTCTTCCCCAATTACAGTCGTGCATGCGCATTCAGACGGGACAAGAGCGAAGAGCGTAAAGCCTGCCCTGTGTGCATAACCATCATGTAACTAAAGACAGAAAAACATGCAAGGGGCTCAAAAGTGCTGGCTAAGGCTTAAGGCATGGGCACAAGTGCTGGCTAGGCTTAAGGCATGGGCACAAGTGCTGGCTAGGCTTAAGGCATGGGCACAAGTGCTGGCTAGGCTTAAGGCAACGGCACAAGTGCTGGCTAGGCTTAAGGCATGGGCACAAGTGCTGGCTAGGCTTAAGGCATGGGCACAAGTGCTGGCTAAGGTTTAAGACATGGGCACAAGTGCTGGCTAAGGTTTAAGGCATGGGCACAAGTGCTGGCTAAGGCTTAAGGCATGGGCACAAGTGCTGGCTAAGGCTTAAGGCATGGGCACAAGTGCTGGCTAAGGCTTAAGGCATGGGCACAAGTGCTGGCTAAGGCTTAAGGCATGGGCACAAGTGCTGGCTAAGGCTTAAGGCATGGGCACAAGTGCTGGCTAAGGCTTAAGGCATGGGCACAAGTGCTGGCTAGGCATAAGGCATGGGCACAAGTGCTGGCTAGGCATAAGGCATGGGCACAAGTGCTGGCTAGGCATAAGGCATGGGCACAAGTGCTGGCTAAGGCTTAAGGCATGGGCACAAGTGCTGGCTAAGGCTTAAGGCATGGGCACAAGTGCTGGCTAAGGCTTAAGGCATGGGCACAAGTGCTGGCTAAGGCTTAAGGCAACGGCACAAGTGCTGGCTATGCTTAAGGCAACGGCACAAGTGCTGGCTAGGCTTAAGGCATGGGCACAAGTGCTGGCTAGGCTTAAGGCATGAGCACAAGTGCTGGCTAGGCATAAGGCATGGGCACAAGTGCTGGCTAGGAATAAGGCATGGGCACAAGTGCTGGCTAAGGCTTAAGGCATGGGCACAAGTGCTGGCTAAGGCTTAAGGCATGGGCACAAGTGCTGGCTAAGGCTTAAAGCATGGGCACAAGTACTGGCTAGGCTTAAGGCACGGGCACAAGTGCTGGATAAGGCTTCAGGCAACGGCACAAGTGATGGCTAGGCTTAAGGCATGGGCACAAGAGTTGGCTAGGCTTAAGGCATGGGTACAAGTGCTGGCTAGGCTTAAGGCATGGGCACAAGTGCTGGCTAGGCATAAGGCATGGGCACAAGTGCTGGCTAGGCATAAGGCATGGGCACAAGTGCTGGCTAGGCATAAGGCATGGGCACAAGTGCTGGCTAGGCATAAGGCATGGGCACAAGTGCTGGCTAAGGCTTAAGGCCTGGGCACAAGTGCTGGCTAAGGCTTAAGGCCTGGGCACAAGTGCTGGCTAAGGCTTAAGGCCTGGGCACAAGTGCTGGCTAAGGCTTAAGGCCTGGGCACAAGTGCTGGCTAGGCTTAAGGCCTGGGCACAAGTGCTGGCTAGGCTTAAGGCCTGGGCACAAGTGCTGGCTAGGCTTAAGGCCTGGGCACAAGTGCTGGCTAGGCTTAAGGCATGGGCACAAGTGCTGGCTAGGCATAAGGCATGGGCACAGGTGCTGGCTAGGCATAAGGCATGGGCACAAGTGCTGGCTAGGCATAAGGCATGGGCACAAGTGCTGGCTAGGCATAAGGCATGGGCACAAGTGCTGGCTAGGCATAAGGCATGGGCACAAGTGCTGGCTAAGGCTTAAGGCATGGGCACAAGTGCTGGCTAAGGCTTAAGGCATGGGCACAAGTGCTGGCTAAGGCTTAAGGCATGGGCACAAGTGCTGGCTAAGGCTTAAGGCATGGGCACAAGTGCTGGCTAAGGCTTAAGGCATGGGCACAAGTGCTGGCTAAGGCTTAAGGCATGGGCACAAGTGCTGGCTAAGGTTTAAGGCATGGGCACAAGTGCTGGCTAAGGTTTAAGGCATGGGCACAAGTGCTGGCTAAGGTTTAAGGCATGGGCACAAGTGCTGGCTAAGGTTTAAGGCATGGGCACAAGTGCTGGCTAAGGCTTAAGGCATGGGCACAAGTGCTGGCTAAGGCTTAAGGCATGGGCATAAGTGCTGGCTAAGGCTTAAGGCATGGGCACAAGAGCTGGCTAGGCTTAAGGCATGGGCACAAGTGCTGGCTAGGCTTAAGGCATGGGCACAAGTGCTGGCTAGGCTTAAGGCATACGGCTAACTCTTTGCACTCTTTGCATAAAGGGTTAGGCACCCATAGGGGTGAAGAGCTAGCTTTCACCCCTCTACTCTGTACTTGGACATTTAGGACTAGATCCTTTGTTGTACAGTGCGGAGCCTCTCCATAACCCCATGCTCCAAGCGACCAGGCACTTCTTGTCTGTCCTCCGTAAATGGGTAATGCCTTCTTCCCCAATTACAGTCGTGCATGCGCATTCAGACGGGACAAGAGCGAAGAGCGTAAAGCCTGCCCTGTGTGCATAATCATCATGTAACTAAAGACAGAAAAACAAACATGCAAGGGGCTCAAAAGTGCTGGCTAAGGCTTAAGGCATGGGCAAAAGTGCTGGCTAAGGCTTAAGGCATGGGCACAAGTGCTGGCTAAGGCTTAAGGCATGGGCACAAGTGCTGGCTAAGGCTTAAGGCATGGGCACAAGTGCTGGCTAAGGCTTAAGGCATGGGCACAAGTGCTGGCTATGGCTTAAGGCATGGGCACAAGTGCTGGCTAAGGCTTAAGGCATGGGCACAAGTGCTGGCTAAGGCTTAAGGCATGGGCACAAGTGCTGGCTAGGCTTAAGGCATGAGCACAAGTGCTGGCTAGGCTTAAGGCAACGGCACAAGTGCTGGCTATGCTTAAGGCAACTGCACAAGTGCTGGCTAGGCTTAAGTTATGGGCACAAGTGCTAACTAGGCATAAGGCATGGGCACAAGTGCTGGCTATGCATAAGGCATGGGCACAAGTGCTGGCTAGGCATAAGGCATGGGCACAAGTGCTGGCTAGGCATAAGGCATGGGCACAAGTGCTGGCTAGGCATAAGGCATGGGCACAAGTGCTGGCTAGGTAAAAGACATGGGCACAAGTGCTGGCTAAGGTTTAAGGCATGGGCACAAGTGCTGGCTAGGCATAAGGCATGGGCACAAGTGCTGGCTAGGCATAAGGCATGGGCACAAGTGCTGGCTAGGCATAAGGCATGGGCACAAGTGCTGGCTAAGGCTTAAGGCATGGGCACAAGTGCTGGCTAAGGCTTTAGGCATGGGCACAAGTGCTGGCTAAGGCTTAAGGCATGGGCACAAGTGCTGGCTAAGGCTTAAGGCATGGGCACAAGTACTGGCTAGGCTTAAGGCATGGGCACAAGTGCTGGCTATGCTTAAGGCAACGGCACAAGTGGTGGCTAGGCTTAAGGCAACGGCACAAGTGCTGGCTAAGCTTAAGGCATGGGCACAAGTGCTGGCTAGGCTTAAGGCATGAGCACAAGTGCTGGCTAGGCATAAGGCATGGGCACAAGTGCTGGCTAGGCATAAGGCATGGGCACAAGTGCTGGCTAAGGCTTAAGGCATGGGCACAAGTGCTGGCTAAGGCTTAAGGCATGGGCACAAGTGCTGGCTAAGGCTTAAGGCATGGACACAAGTGCTGGCTAAGGCTTAAGGCATGGGCACAAGTACTGGCTAGGCTTAAGGCATGGGCACAAGTGCTGGCTAAGGCTTAAGGCAACGGCACAAGTGCTGGCTAGGTTTAAGGCAACGGCACAAGTGATGGCTAGGCTTAAGGCATGGGCACAAGAGATGGCTAGGCTTAAGGCATGGGTACAAGTGCTGGCTAGGCATAAGGCATGGGCACAAGTGCTGGCTAGGCATAAGGCATGGGCACAAGTGCTGGCTAGGCATAAGGCATGGGCACAAGTGCTGGCTAGCCATAAGACATGGGCACAAGTGCTGGCTAAGGCTTAAGGCATGGGCACAAGTGCTGGCTAATGCTTAAGGCATGGGCACAAGTGCTGGCTAAGGCTTAAGGCCTTGGCACAAGTGCTGGCTAAGGCTTAAGCCTGGGCACAAGTGCTGGCTAGGCTTAAGGCCTGGGCACAAGTGCTGGCTAGGCTTAAGGCATGGGCACAAGTGCTGGCTAAGGCTTAAGGCATGGGCACAAGTGCTGGCTAAGGCTTAAGGCATGGGCACAAGTGCTGGCTAAGGCTTAAGGCATGGGTACAAGTGCTGGCTAGGCTTAAGGCATGGGCACAAGTGCTGGCTAGGCTTAAGGCAAGGCATACGGCTAACTCTTTGCACTCTTTGCATAAAGGGTTAGGCACCCATAGGGGTGAAGAGCTGGCTTTCACCCCTCTACTCTGTACTTGGACATTTAGGACTAGATCCTTTGTTGTACAGTGCGGAGCCTCTCCATAACCCCATGCTCCAAGCGACCAGGCACTTCTTGTCTGTCCTCCGTAAATGGGTAATGCCTTCTTCCCCAATTACAGTCGTGAATGCGCATTCAGACGGGACAAGAGCGAAGAGCGTAAAGCCTGCCCTGTGTGCATAACCATCATGTAACTAAAGACAGAAAAACATGCAAGGGGCTCAAAAGTGCTGGCTAAGGCTTAAGGGATGGGCACAAGTGCTGGCTAAGGCTTAAGGCATGGGCACAAGTGCTGGCTAGGCTTAAGGCATGGGCACAAGTGCTGGCTAGGCTTAAGGCAACGGCACAAGTGCTGGCTATGCTTAAGGCAACGGCACAAGTGCTGGCTAGGCTTAAGGCATGGGCACAAGTGCTGGCTAGGCTTAAGGCAACGGCACAAGTGCTGGCTAAGGTTTAAGGCATGGGCACAAGTGCTGGCTAAGGCTTAAGGCATGGGCACAAGTGCTGGCTAAGGCTTAAGGCATGGGCACAAGTGCTGGCTAAGGCTTAAGGCATGGGCACAAGTGCTGGCTAAGGCTTAAGGCATGGGCACAAGTGCTGGCTAAGGCTTAAGGCATGGGCACAAGTGCTGGCTAGGCATAAGGCATGGGCACAAGTGCTGGCTAGGCATTAGGCATGGGCACAAGTGCTGGCTAGGCATAAGGCATGGGCACAAGTGCTGGCTAAGGCTTAAGGCATGGGCACAAATGCTGGCTAAGGCTTAAGGCATGGGCACAAATGCTGGCTAAGGCTTAAGGCATGGGCACAAGTGCTGGCTAAGGCTTAAGGCAACGGCACAAGTGCTGGCTATGCTTAAGGCAACGGCACAAGTGCTGGCTAGGCTTAAGGCATGGGCACAAGTGCTGGCTAGGCTTAAGGCATGGGCACAAGTGCTGGCTAGGCTTAAGGCATGAGCACAAGTGCTGGCTAGGCTTAAGGCAACGGCACAAGTGCTGGCTATGCTTAAGGCAACGGCACAAGTGCTGGCTAGGCTTAAGTTATGGGCACAAGTGCTGGCTAGGCATAAGGCATGGGCACAAGTGCCGGCTAGGCATAAGGCATGGGCACAAGTGCTGGCTAGGCATAAGGCATGGGCACAAGTGCTGGCTAGGCATAAGGCATGGGCACAAGTGCTGGCTAGGTATAAGACATGGGCACAAGTGCTGGCTAAGGTTTAAGGCTTGGCACAAGTGCTGGCTAAGGCTGAAGGCATGGGCACAAGTGCTGGCTAAGGCTTAAGGCATGGGCACAAGTGCTGGCTAAGGCTTAAGGCATGGGCACAAGTGCTGGCTAAGGCTTAAGGCATGGGCACAAGTGCTGGCTAGGCATAAGGCATGGGCACAAGTGCTGGCTAGGCATAAGGCATGGGCACAAGTGCTGGCTAGGCATAAGGCATGGGCACAAGTGCTGGCTAAGGCTTAAGGCATGGGCACAAATGCTGGCTAAGGCTTAAGGCATGGGCACAAATGCTGGCTAAGGCTTAAGGCATGGGCACAAGTGCTGGCTAAGGCTTAAGGCAACGGCACAAGTGCTGGCTATGCTTAAGGCAACGGCACAAGTGGTGGCTAGGCTTAAGGCAACGGCACAAGTGCTGGCTAAGCTTAAGGCATGGGCACAAGTGCTGGCTAGGCTTAAGGCATGAGCACAAGTGCTGGCTAGGCATAAGGCATGGGCACAAGTGCTGGCTAGGCATAAGGCATGGGCACAAGTGCTGGCTAAGGCTTAAGGCATGGGCATAAGTGCTGGCTAAGGCTTAAGGCATGGGCACAAGTGCTGGCTAAGGCTTAAGGCATGAGCACAAGTGCTGGCTAGGCTTAAGGCATGGGCACAAGTGCTGGCTAGGCTTAAGGCATACGGCTAACTCTTTGCACTCTTTGCATAAAGGGTTAGGCACGCATAGGGGTGAAGAGCTAGCTTTCACCCCTCTACTCTGTACTTGGACATTTAGGACTAGATCCTTTGTTGTACAGTGCGGAGCCTCTCCATAACCCCATGCTCCAAGCGACCAGGCACTTCTTGTCTGTCCTCCGTAAATGGGTAATGCCTTCTTCCCCAATTACAGTCGTGCATGCGCATTCAGACGGGACAAGAGCGAAGAGCGTAAAGCCTGCCCTGTGTGCATAACCATCATGTAACTAAAGACAGAAAAACATGCAAGGGGCTCAAAAGTGCTGGCTAAGGCTTAAGGCATGGGCACAAGTGCTGGCTAGGCTTAAGGCATGGGCACAAGTGCTGGCTAGGCTTAAGGCATGGGCACAAGTGCTGGCTAGGCTTAAGGCAACGGCACAAGTGCTGGCTAGGCTTAAGGCATGGGCACAAGTGCTGGCTAGGCTTAAGGCATGGGCACAAGTGCTGGCTAAGGTTTAAGACATGGGCACAAGTGCTGGCTAAGGTTTAAGGCATGGGCACAAGTGCTGGCTAAGGCTTAAGGCATGGGCACAAGTGCTGGCTAAGGCTTAAGGCATGGGCACAAGTGCTGGCTAAGGCTTAAGGCATGGGCACAAGTGCTGGCTAAGGCTTAAGGCATGGGCACAAGTGCTGGCTAAGGCTTAAGGCATGGGCACAAGTGCTGGCTAAGGCTTAAGGCATGGGCACAAGTGCTGGCTAGGCATAAGGCATGGGCACAAGTGCTGGCTAGGCATAAGGCATGGGCACAAGTGCTGGCTAGGCATAAGGCATGGGCACAAGTGCTGGCTAAGGCTTAAGGCATGGGCACAAGTGCTGGCTAAGGCTTAAGGCATGGGCACAAGTGCTGGCTAAGGCTTAAGGCATGGGCACAAGTGCTGGCTAAGGCTTAAGGCATGGGCACAAGTGCTGGCTAAGGCTTAAGGCAACGGCACAAGTGCTGGCTATGCTTAAGGCAACGGCACAAGTGCTGGCTAGGCTTAAGGCATGGGCACAAGTGCTGGCTAGGCTTAAGGCATGAGCACAAGTGCTGGCTAGGCATAAGGCATGGGCACAAGTGCTGGCTAGGAATAAGGCATGGGCACAAGTGCTGGCTAAGGCTTAAGGCATGGGCACAAGTGCTGGCTAAGGCTTAAGGCATGGGCACAAGTGCTGGCTAAGGCTTAAAGCATGGGCACAAGTACTGGCTAGGCTTAAGGCACGGGCACAAGTGCTGGATAAGGCTTCAGGCAACGGCACAAGTGATGGCTAGGCTTAAGGCATGGGCACAAGAGTTGGCTAGGCTTAAGGCATGGGTACAAGTGCTGGCTAGGCTTAAGGCATGGGCACAAGTGCTGGCTAGGCATAAGGCATGGGCACAAGTGCTGGCTAGGCATAAGGCATGGGCACAAGTGCTGGCTAGGCATAAGGCATGGGCACAAGTGCTGGCTAGGCATAAGGCATGGGCACAAGTGCTGGCTAAGGCTTAAGGCCTGGGCACAAGTGCTGGCTAAGGCTTAAGGCCTGGGCACAAGTGCTGGCTAAGGCTTAAGGCCTGGGCACAAGTGCTGGCTAAGGCTTAAGGCCTGGGCACAAGTGCTGGCTAGGCTTAAGGCCTGGGCACAAGTGCTGGCTAGGCTTAAGGCCTGGGCACAAGTGCTGGCTAGGCTTAAGGCCTGGGCACAAGTGCTGGCTAGGCTTAAGGCATGGGCACAAGTGCTGGCTAGGCATAAGGCATGGGCACAGGTGCTGGCTAGGCATAAGGCATGGGCACAAGTGCTGGCTAGGCATAAGGCATGGGCACAAGTGCTGGCTAGGCATAAGGCATGGGCACAAGTGCTGGCTAGGCATAAGGCATGGGCACAAGTGCTGGCTAAGGCTTAAGGCATGGGCACAAGTGCTGGCTAAGGCTTAAGGCATGGGCACAAGTGCTGGCTAAGGCTTAAGGCATGGGCACAAGTGCTGGCTAAGGCTTAAGGCATGGGCACAAGTGCTGGCTAAGGCTTAAGGCATGGGCACAAGTGCTGGCTAAGGCTTAAGGCATGGGCACAAGTGCTGGCTAAGGTTTAAGGCATGGGCACAAGTGCTGGCTAAGGTTTAAGGCATGGGCACAAGTGCTGGCTAAGGTTTAAGGCATGGGCACAAGTGCTGGCTAAGGTTTAAGGCATGGGCACAAGTGCTGGCTAAGGCTTAAGGCATGGGCACAAGTGCTGGCTAAGGCTTAAGGCATGGGCATAAGTGCTGGCTAAGGCTTAAGGCATGGGCACAAGAGCTGGCTAGGCTTAAGGCATGGGCACAAGTGCTGGCTAGGCTTAAGGCATGGGCACAAGTGCTGGCTAGGCTTAAGGCATACGGCTAACTCTTTGCACTCTTTGCATAAAGGGTTAGGCACCCATAGGGGTGAAGAGCTAGCTTTCACCCCTCTACTCTGTACTTGGACATTTAGGACTAGATCCTTTGTTGTACAGTGCGGAGCCTCTCCATAACCCCATGCTCCAAGCGACCAGGCACTTCTTGTCTGTCCTCCGTAAATGGGTAATGCCTTCTTCCCCAATTACAGTCGTGCATGCGCATTCAGACGGGACAAGAGCGAAGAGCGTAAAGCCTGCCCTGTGTGCATAATCATCATGTAACTAAAGACAGAAAAACAAACATGCAAGGGGCTCAAAAGTGCTGGCTAAGGCTTAAGGCATGGGCAAAAGTGCTGGCTAAGGCTTAAGGCATGGGCACAAGTGCTGGCTAAGGCTTAAGGCATGGGCACAAGTGCTGGCTAAGGCTTAAGGCATGGGCACAAGTGCTGGCTATGGCTTAAGGCATGGGCACAAGTGCTGGCTAAGGCTTAAGGCATGGGCACAAGTGCTGGCTAAGGCTTAAGGCATGGGCACAAGTGCTGGCTAGGCTTAAGGCCTGGGCACAAGTGCTGGCTAGGCATAAGGCATGGGCACAAGTGCTGGCTAGGCATAAGGCATGGGCACAAGTGCTGGCTAGGCATAAGGCATGGGCACAAGTGCTGGCTAGGCATAAGGCATGGGCACAAGTGCTGGCTAGGTATAAGACATGGGCACAAGTGCTGGCTAAGGTTTAAGGCTTGGCACAAGTGCTGGCTAAGGCTGAAGGCATGGGCACAAGTGCTGGCTAAGGCTTAAGGCATGGGCACAAGTGCTGGCTAAGGCTTAAGGCATGGGCACAAGTGCTGGCTAAGGCTTAAGGCATGGGCACAAGTGCTGGCTAGGCATAAGGCATGGGCACAAGTGCTGGCTAGGCATAAGGCATGGGCACAAGTGCTGGCTAGGCATAAGGCATGGGCACAAGTGCTGGCTAAGGCTTAAGGCATGGGCACAAATGCTGGCTAAGGCTTAAGGCATGGGCACAAATGCTGGCTAAGGCTTAAGGCATGGGCACAAGTGCTGGCTAAGGCTTAAGGCAACGGCACAAGTGCTGGCTATGCTTAAGGCAACGGCACAAGTGGTGGCTAGGCTTAAGGCAACGGCACAAGTGCTGGCTAAGCTTAAGGCATGGGCACAAGTGCTGGCTAGGCTTAAGGCATGAGCACAAGTGCTGGCTAGGCATAAGGCATGGGCACAAGTGCTGGCTAGGCATAAGGCATGGGCACAAGTGCTGGCTAAGGCTTAAGGCATGGGCATAAGTGCTGGCTAAGGCTTAAGGCATGGGCACAAGTGCTGGCTAAGGCTTAAGGCATGAGCACAAGTGCTGGCTAGGCTTAAGGCATGGGCACAAGTGCTGGCTAGGCTTAAGGCATACGGCTAACTCTTTGCACTCTTTGCATAAAGGGTTAGGCACGCATAGGGGTGAAGAGCTAGCTTTCACCCCTCTACTCTGTACTTGGACATTTAGGACTAGATCCTTTGTTGTACAGTGCGGAGCCTCTCCATAACCCCATGCTCCAAGCGACCAGGCACTTCTTGTCTGTCCTCCGTAAATGGGTAATGCCTTCTTCCCCAATTACAGTCGTGCATGCGCATTCAGACGGGACAAGAGCGAAGAGCGTAAAGCCTGCCCTGTGTGCATAACCATCATGTAACTAAAGACAGAAAAACATGCAAGGGGCTCAAAAGTGCTGGCTAAGGCTTAAGGCATGGGCACAAGTGCTGGCTAGGCTTAAGGCATGGGCACAAGTGCTGGCTAGGCTTAAGGCATGGGCACAAGTGCTGGCTAGGCTTAAGGCAACGGCACAAGTGCTGGCTAGGCTTAAGGCATGGGCACAAGTGCTGGCTAGGCTTAAGGCATGGGCACAAGTGCTGGCTAAGGTTTAAGACATGGGCACAAGTGCTGGCTAAGGTTTAAGGCATGGGCACAAGTGCTGGCTAAGGCTTAAGGCATGGGCACAAGTGCTGGCTAAGGCTTAAGGCATGGGCACAAGTGCTGGCTAAGGCTTAAGGCATGGGCACAAGTGCTGGCTAAGGCTTAAGGCATGGGCACAAGTGCTGGCTAAGGCTTAAGGCATGGGCACAAGTGCTGGCTAAGGCTTAAGGCATGGGCACAAGTGCTGGCTAGGCATAAGGCATGGGCACAAGTGCTGGCTAGGCATAAGGCATGGGCACAAGTGCTGGCTAGGCATAAGGCATGGGCACAAGTGCTGGCTAAGGCTTAAGGCATGGGCACAAGTGCTGGCTAAGGCTTAAGGCATGGGCACAAGTGCTGGCTAAGGCTTAAGGCATGGGCACAAGTGCTGGCTAAGGCTTAAGGCAACGGCACAAGTGCTGGCTATGCTTAAGGCAACGGCACAAGTGCTGGCTAGGCTTAAGGCATGGGCACAAGTGCTGGCTAGGCTTAAGGCATGAGCACAAGTGCTGGCTAGGCATAAGGCATGGGCACAAGTGCTGGCTAGGAATAAGGCATGGGCACAAGTGCTGGCTAAGGCTTAAGGCATGGGCACAAGTGCTGGCTAAGGCTTAAGGCATGGGCACAAGTGCTGGCTAAGGCTTAAAGCATGGGCACAAGTACTGGCTAGGCTTAAGGCACGGGCACAAGTGCTGGATAAGGCTTCAGGCAACGGCACAAGTGATGGCTAGGCTTAAGGCATGGGCACAAGAGTTGGCTAGGCTTAAGGCATGGGTACAAGTGCTGGCTAGGCTTAAGGCATGGGCACAAGTGCTGGCTAGGCATAAGGCATGGGCACAAGTGCTGGCTAGGCATAAGGCATGGGCACAAGTGCTGGCTAGGCATAAGGCATGGGCACAAGTGCTGGCTAGGCATAAGGCATGGGCACAAGTGCTGGCTAAGGCTTAAGGCCTGGGCACAAGTGCTGGCTAAGGCTTAAGGCCTGGGCACAAGTGCTGGCTAAGGCTTAAGGCCTGGGCACAAGTGCTGGCTAAGGCTTAAGGCCTGGGCACAAGTGCTGGCTAGGCTTAAGGCCTGGGCACAAGTGCTGGCTAGGCTTAAGGCCTGGGCACAAGTGCTGGCTAGGCTTAAGGCCTGGGCACAAGTGCTGGCTAGGCTTAAGGCATGGGCACAAGTGCTGGCTAGGCATAAGGCATGGGCACAGGTGCTGGCTAGGCATAAGGCATGGGCACAAGTGCTGGCTAGGCATAAGGCATGGGCACAAGTGCTGGCTAGGCATAAGGCATGGGCACAAGTGCTGGCTAGGCATAAGGCATGGGCACAAGTGCTGGCTAAGGCTTAA